>NW_007246498.1:195311-382119 GCF_000164805.1 Carlito syrichta
CTCCCCCCCCCGTTTGGGGGGGGGGGGGGCTATATTAGATGTTAGTTTAATAGTCCAGTCCTCCAGCTCTGAGGCTTTCCTCTCCAGTTGATTCTACTGTTCAGACTTGCTATGGTGTTTTGAAATTTCAGGAGAGAAGTCTTCATTTCCAGAAGTTCAATTTGGTCCTTCCTTAAAATGGCCAACTCAGCTTGCACTTCCTTCACTGTTTTCATGGCTTGGATGATCTGTGTGTCCATTTTCATGGATCTTGTTAAGTATCTTTGGCATCCGTTGTCTGAATGATATGTCTGTCATTCTGGATGGATTCCATTGCTTGGGATCTGGGAAGCCCTTTGGTGGGTATCAACTTGTGAAGATTTGGGAGATTGCCAGTTTTTCACTGGTTCTTTCTCATCAATGAGGGTGCATTCTTCTTTTTTATTTTTTTTTATTTTTATTAGATATGTTTTCTACTGTTGAAGTGGTGGGTAGGGTGACGAACTAGGGGGAGATCATCTGGAACTGCTTCACCAGTGCAGTGTGGTGGGAAGTGGGCAAGCCCTTTACTCTATTTCAGAGATTTTTTCCTTCCTCTGGTATAGGTAACAGGGGCCCTGACCTGAGTTCTGGCAGCTTCCTCCCCAGATTGCTTTTTTCAGCAGGATTGAAGGCAGCTAAGTGGGGTCTTGAAGCTGTAATATGGCTCAGGTGCTCTTGGGGTTTGGAGTGGCCTCCTCCCATCTGAATGAGACCTCCCCTTTCATCCAAAGTAGAAGGGAAGCAGTTGGGTTTTTATTTGTACCTCTGTCCCCAAAAGGGTGAGGTTACCACAGGACTGTGCAGATGTACCCTGTCTTTTAGATCCCACCCTCTTTGTAGGAGGGGCTATGATAACAATGGTGGCTACTTGGTGGCAAGCCAGTCTGAAGTCCTGCCAGTTCCAGAGAAACTTCCCCAAAGTGGCCACAACACCTTTGCTGGGTACTGAGGAGGGAAGGAGAGGGAACACCCATGCAGCACAGATCACCCCCACAGAGTGTTTCCCATTGAGTGTCTCTGTGGAAGGGTTGGCAGCCACCATGTGGGGTTCCTCAGGTTCCATGTGCCTCTGTCTCTATTTAGGACATCACTCTGCACCCTGGGATCAGGGCTGGGAGGAGGGCATGGGCTGTCTCTTCCTTGGCTGAGACTTCAGAGGCTTTCATGAGGTGTGTAGAGAAGAAAAGCTATCATTTTCACTCACCCCTTCCATCTCCAAAAGCACTTTCCCTATCTCATGCCTGGACCACTTCTAAGGATGCCTGGGGCTTACATTTGTCCACTGCAGGTGACTGTCTGATAGACCTCAACTTGGGTCTTTATGTAGACCCTCAATGCACTAGATCCACTTCTCCATATAGGTTTCTCTGCTTGCCTTCAACCTTCTAATAATCCATTCTTGATTTCTTTCAAGTGAGCAGATAAAGAAAATATATATTTTGACTGTCCATTTATCATTCCTCCAGGAACATTTTGCTCTATTAACCATCTCTATAGCTCTGTTGCAGCCCCTATCCTCAGTTGCCACCCCAATATTGCCATTCAGAGAGATAATAATGCCTATTTATTACATATTGTTAAGCACTGCCAACAACAGAAAATGCATCTCAAAAATCTTATTTTGAGATATGCTCCCCAGCACCATTCCTGGTACCAAAGTTTTTGATCGGGTATTTTAGATATAGCATCTGAAACAGAGAATTTCATGCAGAAGTGTCTTGCTGAATATTCTCAGAAGATATGCCTGGAAGAAAGTATGAGGTGGGATGAGCCTTCAGAGTTGTCTCAAATTGAAGCAAGTTGTCCTGGCTTTTTTATCCCCACATCAGCCAGTGACTGGATAAAGGCTAAGAGGGGAATAGCCTTGTGAGAGGCAGTCCCCTGTGACCTTTAGAAATTCACTTTAAAAGACATATTCTGACTGTCAACAGCAGATATTCTCAGTAGCAGAAGGGATCGGGGTATAGCAGAGATAAGGTACTCACCAAGGTAGAAACAAATTAAATGATCTTAAGAAAGACAGAAATGTCCATATTTTTAAAGCAGAAAATAAAAAGTGAATTTGAAATGATGATTAAATTATTTAATTATATTTATTACTATCATATTGTAGTGTTGAATAAAACATGCTGTATAGTATCACTGCCTATTCACAAAAGCATAACTATTAATGAGTGTGTAAAGTATTGAATAATTTCGGTAATCATCTCTTAAAATGTTACAGATTATGCAGAAATGCATGAAAAATTGTTATATAAAGATTTGAATGTTTTAGTATTTTTAATACATTGATATTTTCCCATCTAAAACAATGGCATATGAATTCCTACTCTGTGAAAACATTTTCAGGAATGAATCGGATTTAGACATCTATATTTTCCAAAAAGATTCATTCTAGTAGTTTTCTTTTTTTTTGAGTTGGAGTCTCACTCTATCGTCCAGGCTGAAATGCAGTGGAAAACTCATAGCCACTCCAGCGTCAACCTGCTGGACTCAGGCGATCCTTCTGCCCCAGCCTTCCAAGTACAGAACTACAGGCACTCGCTACCACACCCGGCTAATTTTTTTTTTTTATTTATTGCAGAGACGAGGTCTCACCAAGTTACCTGGGCTGGTCTCAAACCTGCAGGTTCAGGCAATCCACTCATCTTGGTCTCCCAAAGTGCTAGTATTACAGGCTGAGACACCATGCCCAGCCTCTTTTTTGTTGTTTTTTGGTTTTTAGATTAGAAAATATCGTTTATTTAAAAAGTAATTTAGAAAGAGAAAGAGGAAAAAAAGAAGAGATTCACTTCTCCAAGGTAGAGAAGGGGGCCAAAACCAGGAAGCATGGCAACAATCATAGCTCAAAAAGCACATGGCCACACCAGAGTCTAGTAAGGCAATGACTACGATGGTCTAGCAATGGTCAATTCTATTAGTTCTTATACCTTGTTAGCAATGAATAATATGAGTTCATTATTTAAAAGCTCATTATTAATAAATGAGAGTTCTGAATGTGGGGTAAGGGAGTAAGATAAGAAAAGGTCACTTATAAAACATGGGACATTACAAAGGAGAGTGATATCAATGTTTAGTTAATTTTGAACCATCATTAAAAGGTTGTGTGTTATGTTCTAAGTAAAGATAAATTGGCATAAACTCCATTCTCAAGGAGTTCTGTACACTACAGGGAAACACAGTAAGGTAAGCAAATAATTGCAATGTAACTTGTGAGATAGAATAGTATCAGACCTATTACCAACTGTGAAGAAAATTAGAAAACAATCGATTATGGTTACTAATTGATCAACCACTGGGAGGAGAAAACCCCTGAATGGGGACTTGAAGCATGTAATGAGATTGGAGTATATGTCAACAGGAAATCCAAGAGTGTATGTCAACAGTGTATGTGTGAGTAGGTGAGGAAGATTATGGGAAGGGGAAATGGGAATTTCAACAAAAGTAAGATTCATTTAAAGGTGTAGAAGAAAAATGGCAATAGACAGAAATCTTGAAGAAAAGATCAAGAAGAAATTGGTAGGTGAACGACATTGACATGAAGCATATTAGGCCTAATTCAGAGTATCTGCTCTGTTCTCCCAGGTGTCCAATGGCAATATCTCTTGAAGCAATTATTACATTTTGTCACAACATTCTTATGTTATTTAAAATATTTGTGAAGTTAGAGATTGTGTCTTGATCACTCCTCTATTTTCAAAATCCCCAAAACCTAATTTTATGCCTCATACACAGTTATATGAATATTTTGAATTTCACATAATTAAAATGCAGCACAAACAATAATAATACTACTACAATTAAAGTTAATGTTTTTGAAGCATTTAGTACCATGTAAAACATTAGTTAGATTATTTAATTTTCATAGCTGTATTACTTAGAAACTATTATATCACAACTTACAAATGAGAAAAAGAAATACAGAGGAATGAATAACATATTCAGTTTCAGACAGCTAGTGAATAGAGACTCATTACTCAAACTAGAAAGTGTGTTGGGTATACGAAGTTATAAAAGAGAACACAGGGTATAGAAGAGGGATTCAGAAAAGAACGTATTCAAGGTTCAGAAGGAACTTGGTTTTGCAGTATTACCTAGGCTGGCTGGAATGAGTCTGCTATCTCTCCTGTAGTTTCTATAGGTTGCCAGTTTTCTGGCTGGAATGCAGACTTGTTAGGTACCTGCCAATGTCACCCTATTTTGATGTCCCCAGTCTCCTCCACCTAATCCACCCAAATCAGTTCATATTTGTCCAATCTCTTCTCTCTCCTACCAAAAAAAAGAGAAAAAGATTAGATGGAGAGTGAGAAGAAAAGAATAATAGAAGGAAGAAAAGAAGGAAAAAAACATTTGAGTCAAACTGCTTGTGGTGGGGGGTTAAAGAATCTTTTTCTTCTACGTGGACCCTTTGCTGGTGTTCTCCAATCTCTGTTTTTATTTTGATGCTCTTACTCATGAGAACTTCTGCATTTAGATCCCTGTAAGCACTTCCTGGGCCTTTTACTGCATGTATTCTAAATGGTTTCCTCACTTATGTGTATAGAAAACTGTATCTCTTTGTTGATGTGCTGTCTTATTTCCAAAGGTTTTATTTATACATGGAACCCACAACCTTGTGAGTCCACCATTAATTCTCCCAGTCCTGCCCATTACCTTCAAGGAAATGAATATATGCATAATGTAGAATTTGGCTCAGTATCTATTCTTTAACTAGCTTACCTATGGTGGGACAGTTTGAGAATGAGAATGGGTAACAGCAAAGTTGGAACTATGATCTGCCTCATCATTAGAATCCAGCTGATAAAAACCAAAGTTCGAGAGGAGAGCAGGATTCACGCTACTAGTGATTTGTTTAATTCACTACTATCCTTCCAGCTTGACTTTCCCCTTGGGAACCTATGTAGTGCCTACAAATCCTTCCTCCCTTAATGTCAGCCCAATGAGAACAGAGATAAAACAGCCTTTATCTGGCAAGCAGAAAACTTCTCCCACATTTCCCTGGCAATAATCCAACACAAATCCAAGCCTCAAAGTTGTCCAGACTCTATTAAATGGCCTTTGGGGAACTGCATTGGAATTTCTTTTTATTTCCTTTTGCATTGCTGATCCAAAACTGTAAAGCTTACTTCTTTGAAGCAGTGAGAATTCAGATGATATTTTCAGTAGCCATTACTTAATGTCCCCAGAGTAGTCCAGTAGGAGTGGAAGACCAGAGTGCTAAATGATAAAACTTAAGATCATCTCAGGTCTCATCCTTCAAGCTTAAATGTCAATTATTTAGGGAAACTTTCCCTTTCTAGTCTACGAACAATCTCCTTGCTCTATTCTTGGTCTCAATATTAGTTATTATAACTGTAATTATTATTTCTACAGCTATGTTAATACTTTGCCCAATTCCTGAACTAATAAAGTCTGCCCTGACATTTAATACTAGTCTGCAGTCATGTCCCATATTTCCAATGCCCCTCACCATGTTTTATATCTTTTCTTTTTTTCTCAATAGAATAGAATTCAGAATAAAGATTATGTCTTCATTAGTCATGTGTCTTATGCTTAAGAATGTTTTCAGAAAACATTCTTAAGCATTGTGGTATATATGATCAAAGCATAAGAAATATCATTAGTTTCATAGCTATGCCTAGCTATAGTCCTACATTTAAAGCTAGTTTAGACCCATTTTAATGATCATATCACAATTATGTTTCAGTATTTTGCTTAAAATTATGACATTGAAATAAGATCCTTTTGTCTGTAAAAAAGACTGACTAAGAGAAGCAAACTGATCAAATGAAACTAAGGATGCATTTTTTTATCACCCTCCAGGACTCAGTTAGTAATATTCTTCTAAGTTCATTTCTACATCAAGTCTTTGTAAGTCTTGTGTTTCTAGGTTGCAACTTAGCCATGATCTGTAAGCCATGGGAAATCAAATGAGTGGCTGACTGGGTATCATGTTAAACAGTCATGGAGCTAACACTTATAGAAAACTGAAGCAGCAATACAATCATGCAGATAATTGAAGTAAAAAAAACTTTAATCTAAATATTCAGATTTTGTAGGATAATGTTTCAGGTCTGAATTATTTGGACAGACATATCATATCAATATTATTGCTCTACTTTTTAAAAAATTAGTAGATTCCAGGCAAGATGGCTAGCGATGGAACAAGTCAGACTGTGAGAGTCTCCACAAAAGTGAGTGTCCATAATGATTCTGTGTGTGTGTGTGCCAGTGGGTGAGTGAAAGTCCATCTGAGGGGTCGCAGATTCAGGCACCTGGGGCTCTCCTCCAGAGAAGACTGCATCCCACCACCACCCTGAGATTGGAGACCAAGGCGTGAAGAATCATCTGCTGTTCTTGGGGTTCTCTTGAGAGGAGGCAGCAGAGAATAGTCGCCCCTCACCACCTGGCAATCAGCCTATGCCATCACCTGCAGTAGCAGACCAGACACAAGCTGGAGGAACTGTGGGGAAAGCAAGTCATGGAAATCTGGAATAAATCTCCAATGCTGGTGATGAGATGCCCACAGGCGCCATCTTTTCAGTTCCAAGATCAAGCAAAGACTTGCATTTCCTTGCCCAGCTCTGCCCAGCCTCCATCTTCGGACTTATAAGCTACCTTCTCATCAGACTTGGAGAGACAGATGGTCCTCCCTTACGCTGGAACAGGCACAGACACATCAGATCTCAGTGACAGACCTGACAACAGCAGCAGTGAGTAGGGTGAGTCTGGATTTGATTCATCCACCTCCCACAGTAGACCATGGGGCAGCTGACCCATGCTGAGAGCAACCCTATCAGCCTATGCTGAGAACAGAGGAGAGGATCTACAGACCAGAGCCGCTCCCTAAGGTAGAAGCCTAAAAGGAACATGGAGTCTCAGAAATGGCCACAGAGTGAGTTTTTTTTTTTTTAATCTTGTTTGTTTTTTGTTTTAGTTTTAGTTTATTTTCTTCTCTCTTTCTTTTTGTTATTATGTTTTTATATTTGCTTTGTTTCTGTTATTTTAATGTTGTTGGTGTTTTTCTAGATTTTCTGTTAATGTATGAGTATTTTTGAGGGGAGGTTCATTTGTTTGTATGATTACCTGTATGTTGTTGACTTTTTTGTTTTTTATGTCTTTGTTTGTGTTTTCTGTCTTTTGTTTTTTCTGTCTTTGTTTGTCTTCCTGTTTATTTATTAGTTGATATGCCTACCTGTTTTCCTTTTCTTTCTTCTCTCTCTACACTTCTTCTTCTCATCTTCCTTTTTCCTTTTCCATTTGTTTCCCTTTCCTTTTCTCATTTTGCTTTCAGGGGGCAAATAGATACCCTCACTGCATGGACAGATTGTAAGGCAATGGGAAATGGGTTCCAGGGGGCCCACACACTTGGCAGCAGATACTGGGGTCTGCAGATAGCTTCTGAATCACAGGTCCTCGCTTAATTAAATCTCAAAACTACAGAAAACACAGGCCTCCACCCCCAGTCCAGTTTCAAAATTAAGCAAAATCAGAGTCTCTATATAAGGAAGAATAGGAGATTTAACAAACAGAAATAAAAGCTAATCCCCATCACTGAACAACAGAATTCAAGAAGAGGTTAAAAAAAAAATGGTTGGGGGGAACCATACACAAATGAAGAAAAACCAAAGGAAGAATATGAGTGTCACACAGACCCCTGGGAGGTCAGCCACTGAGAAAACAGACTTCAGAATGCAAACAATGAAGAGCCCCCAGAATGACTGATCTCAAACCACAAACCCAGCAATCAAGATATTAATAGAGAGAATAGTAGGAATGAAAAGAGACAAGAGGAAAGACTGAAGGAGTTGACAGCTAAGATAACAGCAATAAAGAACACAGTGAATGAAATAAACAACAAACTAATAAGCAAGGAAAGCAGAATTAACCAAGTAGAAGAAAGAACCCCAGAGCTTGAAAACCAAAATATGGAACTAACCCAAACAGTTAAAAACATAGAAAAGAAGCTTAAAATGACAGAACAAAACCTCCAAGAGATGAGTGATTATTTCAAGAGGATGAACTTAAGATTAATTGGAATCCCTGAGGCAGATAGAGAGAAGAGATCACCCTAGAAAAAACATTTCATAAAATTATTTAAGAAAACTTTCCTCATCTCATCAGAGATGCAATGATTCAAACCCAAGAGATTCAGAGAATCCATGCAAGACAACAAATGAGTAGACCAACTCCTAGACACATAATAATTCACCTACACAAAGTAGGCATAAAAGAAAAAATCCTAAAGGAAGCAGGAGAGAAAGGTCAGACTACCTACTGGGGAAGACCAATTAGAATAGTAGCAGACTTTTCTACAGAAACACTTCAGGCTAGGAGAACTTGGAGCCAAATCTTCAAAGCTTTCAAAGATAAACAATTTCAACCAAGAATTACCTACTTAACTAAGCTAAGTATCATCAGTGATGAAGAATTAAAGTCCTTCTCAGACTTTCAATCCTTAAGAGTTTACACTGCCTCCAGACCAACTTTACAAGAAACACTTAAGAAAATATTAAACACAAAAGAAAGGAAAAAAGAATGACAACACCCATCACAAGAATGCAGGAAAAATATTGAAAACACAGATGAATCAACCCAAAAATCAAAAGAAAGACAACAAACAAATAGCAGCGACAACAACAGGCTCTATAAGAACCTCATGACAAGGATAAGCTCTCACATCTCAATTGCCTGAATGTAAATGGACTAAATGCGCCACTAAAAAGTCATAGAATGGCAAATTGGATACAATGTCATGAGTCTACAATATATTGTCTCCAAGAGACTTATCTCACAGGAAAGGAAACTCACAAACTCAAAGTAAGAGGATGAGGAAATTTCAGGCAAACAGAACACAAAAGAAAACAGGAGTCATGATTTTAATATTAGACAAAATATCTTTTAAACTATCCATAATTTAAAAAGATACTGAAAATCACTATATAATGATAAAAGGTTCAATCCATCAACAAGAAATATCCATACATGCACCCAAACTTAAAAAAGATATTGACTCTAACACTGTCATAGCTAGGTACTTAAACACCCCACTAACAGCCCTAGACAGATCATCAAGACAAAAAGTCAACAAGAAGATCCAGAACCTCAATGTGACACTTGACTAAATGGACTTAATTTATACCTACAGAAAACTCCATTCAATAATCATGGAATATACATTCTACTCTAAGATCAACAACACCCTTTACCATAAGGTTGAAATTTTGCTGTGCACATTCTCAGACCACAGTGGAATAAAAATAAATACCAGCACCAAAAAAGATTCCCCAAACCCCACAAAGACATGGACACTAAACAGCATGAAGATAAACAACTCCTGGGTCAACACGAAAATCAAAACAGAGATTAAAAGATACCCTGAAACAAGTAAAAATAAAAAATATCTTACCAAAATCTCTGGGATGCCATGAAAGCAGTCCTAAGAGGATAATTCATATCTCTTTCAACACACATGGAGAAAATGGAAAGATCACAAGTTAACAGCCAAACAAATCACCTAAGGAAGCTGGAAAAGGAAGATGACCAAAACCTTAACTTCAGCAGAAGAATCCAGAACACCAAAATAAAAGTCCAAATTTGGGACATAGAAGACAAAAATATAGTACAAAAAAATCAATAAAACAAGAAGCTAGTTTTGTGAAAGGATAAACAAGATTGATGGAACCCTAGCTAGACTGACCAAGAAACAGAGAGAAAATAGCCCAAATAAACAATCAGAAATGCAAAAGATAAAGTCACAATGACCCCGAAGATACAAATGATTATCAGAGATTGCTATGTACATCTGTATAGAAACAAACTTGAAAACCTAAATGAAATGGAGGATTTTCTTAAATGACAAAACCACCCCAGATTGAAACAAATAGAAATCAAGACCATGAATAGACCAACAACAACCCAGGAAATTAACTCTGTCATAAGAAAACTTACTTTAAAAAAAAGCCCTGGACCAGATGGCTTTCCAGCAGATTTCTACAAAACATACAAGGATGACCTGATATTAATTCTATTGAAAGTATTCCAGCCAATCAAGAAAGATGGAACTCTCCTCAAATCATTTTATGAAACTAACATCACATTATTACCCAAACCAAGTAAAGATCCAACAAAGAAAAAGATCTACAGGCCAATACCCTTGAAGATAGATGCTAAAATTCTCCACAAGATTCTAGCACACTAGATCCAACAACACATCTCAAAAAATCATCCACCATGACCAAGTAAGCTTCATCCCTAGGATACAGGGCTGGATCAATTTCGGCAAGACCATAAACGTAATTAAATACATCAACAGATGTAAAGACAAAAACCACATGATTATCATTAGATGCAGAAAAAGGTTTTGATAAAATCCAGCACTCCTTCTTGATAAAGGAGTGCATGGAACATAACTCAAAATAGTAAGAGCCATCTACGAAAAACCCACAGCTAACATATTGCTAAACAGACAGAAATTGAAACCATTTCCCCCGAAAACCGGAAGAAGACAAGGATGCCCACTCTCACCCCTCCTGTTTAACATAGTATTGGAAGTCCTGGCTAGAGCAATCAGAGAAGAGAAGGCAATCAGGGGTATCCAAATAGGAAAAGAGGAAGTCAAGTTATCTCTCTTTGCAGATGAATATGACTTTGTACCTTGAAAACCCAACAGAATCTGTCATAAACCTCCTTGCACTGATAAAGGGCTTTGGCAAAGTCTCCGGGTTTAAAATAAATGTGCAAAATTCAGTTGCATTCCTATACACCAAGAATAAACAAACAGAAACCCAAATAAAAAGCATAATCCCATACACAATAGCCACAATAAAAATGAAATACTTTGGCATCTTCCTAACCAGAGAACTCACAGACCTTTGCAATGAAAACCACAAAACACTGCTCAAAGAAATCAAAAATAACACAAACAAATGGAAAAATACTCCATGCTCATGGATTAGAAGAATCAACATTGTTAAGATGTCCATCCTACCCAAGGCAATCTATAGATTTAACTCAATACCCATCAAGACCAATGGAACAGGACAATACAGGAATTCACATGGAAACATAAACAACCATGAATAGCCAAAACAATCCTCAGCAAAAAACAACAGCAACAACAAAGCAGGAGGCATCACACTCCCAGACTTTAAGCTTTATTTTAATGCTGCATTAATCAAAACAGCCTGGTATTGGTACAAGAACAGCACATAGACCAATGGAACAGGATAGAGAATCCAGAAACAAAAACCCAATTTTTCAACCAACTTATCTTCATCAAAGCCTTCACCATCAACCACTGGAGAGAGGAGAACCTATTCAGTAAATGGTCCTGGGAAAACTTGCTGACCTCTACTGATCACCATTCACAAAAAAAAAAAAACTCTAAATGAATAAAAGATCTAAATGTAAAACCTCAAACTATAAGAACCTTAAAAAACACAAGAGACACCCTTATAGAAATTGGTACTGGCAACCAAGTGGGACCTAATCAAACTTACACGTCTCTGCAAAGCCAAAGAAACCATTGAGAGAGCTGGGAGATAGCCCACAGACTGGGAAAAAATATTTGCCAACTGTATCTGACAAAGGCCTAACATCTGGGATCTACAAGAAACTCAAACGTGCCAAAAACAAACAAACAAAAAACCCATGTGGGCAAAAGATAGAAATAGACACTTCTCAAAAGAAGACATACAAACAGCAAACATATACATTAAAAAATGCTCAGCCTCACGAGTCATCAAAGAAATGCAAATTAAAAACACACTGAGATACCACCTAACTCCAGTTAGTATCTCAAAAAGCAACAGATGCTGGAGAGGATGCTGCAAAAAGGGAACACTTCTACACTGTTGGTGATAGCGTAAACTAGTACAGCTTCTGTGGAAAATAGTGTGGTGATTTCTAAAAGATCTAGAAATCGACCTCCCTTATGACCCTGCAATCCCTCTACTAGGAGTATACCTGGAGGAACTCAAGTCACTGTATGAAAAAGATAGCTGCACACACACGTGTTTATTGCAGCACTATTCACAATAGGAAAAACATGAAACCAACTGTGCTGCCCACTGAAAGAGTACTGGTACATATATATACACAATGGTGTAGCCATAAAAGACAAAATTATTTGCAGCATCTTGGATGGACTTAGTAGCTATAGTACCTAGTGATCTATCACAGAAACAAAGAACTGAGTATCACATGTACTCACTCATAAGCAGTCTTTGAACAACCTTCATAATACAATAAGAAATGGATGGCAGTAATGGGAAACTGCCCAGGGAGTGAAGGGCACACCTCATCAACAAGGGTACCTTCATAAGGAACATTTGTATACCTAACCCTGAATTGCACCCCACATCTTTAAAATAAAAAATTTTTAAAAATTAATTGGAAAAAAGTTCAAGGAAAACATAGTCATTTTCTATAACTGAATGTTGCTGATTTTCTTGAGATAAATAAAATTGTCATATATTCGACAGGTAATTTTAATTTCCCATCTGCAATGTGAATTTTCCGAATTGAAATAAAAGCATTAAAATCACAAGTCTAGTCATTTTATCCTTCTATGTCATTTACAAAATGTTATAAATAATGTTACTTAAAAAGCTGATCAGCCAGGCTTGGTGGCTCAGCCTGTAATCCCGTGTCTTTGGGAAGCTGAGGTGAGTGGATTGCCTGAGCCCGCGGGTTCGAGACCCGCCTGGGCAGTAACACCTCATCTCTACAATTAATCAAAAAATCAGCCGGGCGTGGTAGCACATGCCTGTAATTCCGGCTACTCGGAGGGCTGAGGCGAAAGGATCATCGGAGCCCAGCAGGTCGAGGCTGCAGTGGCCGGGAGCAGCCACTGCACTCCAGTATGGGTGACCGAGTGAGACTCCAACTCAAAAAAATAAATAAATAAACTTAAAAAAAATAAAATAAAATAAAAAGCTGATCTTTGAGCTATCAGAATATTCTCTTTATTATTGTATTTTATTCAAATGATTATTACAACAATATTGTATTTTGTTACTATTCTTCAATGTTGGTTATGTAGATCTATATGCTATACAGCTTATTTATGCTGTTATAAGTAACAGTGTAATATTATATTAATTATTTAACGTATTAATTAAATTTCTAGCTGATTAGGAAATATCTGTAGTCTTCTGTGTTAAAAATCTAATGATTTCATATAATTAGAATGAGTAACATCTAGTATTTGAAAACACAGCAGGATGACTATAGTCAACAATAATTTACTGTATGCTTTAAAATAACTAAAATAGTGGAATTAGTATGTTTCTAACATAAAGAAGTAATGAATTCTTGAGGTGATGAATACCTCAACTGCCCTGATGTGACTATTGCACATTGAATGTCTGCATCAGAACATCACATGTATCCTGTGAATATACACAACTATTATGTACTGATAATAATTAAATTTTTTAAAAATCGGACTATATTTTTAAAGGCTTTAGTGACTGTAATCAGAAGGGTTTTTGAAAAAATAATCTAGATTTTAAGTCTACATTTTCTTGTCTTTGAAAGTTTCATGGCTTCAGAAGTGTTAATTTGAATTTATTTTTCTATATTTCTAGAATGTTGAATGTTATATTCTAAAATATTGTAATATCATAATAAATCAAAGCCTATAAACAGACAAATAAAAGAAACACAGGCTCACTCAATCACCTTCTTCCTCACTTTCTGTCTCCCAGTTAGATATCTCTCCTTTTGGACATAGTTCAAATACAGGTTACAGGATGAAAAAGTAATGAAAACTCCCCAGTCCTCGTGCTATGATGACTCTACATCTGATTTGACCCTAGATTCAAGTATCCAAATAAGGCAACACTCATATGGCTTTTATATGCTTGCAGACAATTGTAAATATATATTAAATATTATCCATGTGTAGGACCTACGTTTAACTTCTGACTCTATGCTTAATATGAAGAATTCAATTGAACTCATCAAATTGCTCTTACAAATGGTCATTTTTTGATACTTATGAATGAGGAAGAATATAAATATTTTCTCAGTAATTGGATTTACACTAGCAAAATATATAAGTAGTGTCAAAATAATGATTAGTTTTCAAAACACTATTGTTCAAATTACTGAGATATACTTAGTAATAACATTTGTCTAGCGTTATTGAGAAACAATTGACTAATAAAAATTGTACATGCTTCATATGTACACTGTGATGCTTATATATATATTCATTGTGACATAATTACCGTAATTAAGCTAATTAACATATCCATTTTCTTATATAGTTATGTGTGTGTGAACACTTAAGAGCTACTCTTTCAGTAAATTTCAAGGATACAGTACAATATCCAGTAATAACATTTTAAGGTTGAAGTATCCATATAACTCGCTTGATTCTTTACTTTTCAAGTGCAGACACAAAGAAAACCTATCATAACCCTGAAATGCTATAACAAGAATTGTGATACTCTGCAGGAAATTAGAGATTATTTATATAAAATGGAGTTAAAATAGATTTTGCACCTATAGACAAAAATAAATAAAATTTCTTCCCTTCAAATATATATAACTTAACCCAATTTGATAGTAAAAGCATTAATTTTATGTGGAAATTTTCAGACTTTAGTCATATTTAGTCTTTCAAGTCTCTGTGATGAATAACTTTCTGATTCATTGCTTCCTCTAACTGTAGATTATGTAGTTATGGTTGATTTATATAATTTGTTAAAGTGTATTTATTGACAATATATCTCCAATTTTCAGTTGGAGTTTATTTCTAAAAATCCAACTTCTAAATATCCTTGTTGGCTCACATTTATAAAAATTGGGATTATTTGCAAAAAATAAGCAAAAAAAACTATATTATGTTCAAATCTGTTGTGCTGTCCACACTCCTTTGCACACCAGCACTACCTTGAAACATGGATTGTTCTGAGATCCTCCAGCACAGAGTATTCTAGGGCAAACATAGTGTTAGGGCAGTTAATTATGTACTTTTGTCACCAGTTATTTTGTTTTGAATTAATATTTTATTTCAGGGACATAAAACTGTTTTTACAGTGAACCATCTCTGACTATCAAACTATTGCCTACAATCACTGTCATTAATGCAGCACCGTCACATGAGAGCCAAGGATTAAAGTTGCCAAAACAAGCCTAAGACTTAGTAGTCACAGGGAAATTAATTACTACACATAGAAATCAAACCAGGCACATCCCTAGATTATTTCAAAGTAGTCTTTTTATGATATTGCCTTCTAAAGCATCACTCTGATTGATGACAACATTTCATATGAAATTTCTGCCGTCTGAAAATTTAAAGACATCAGGATCAAACTATTTCACTCTACTTTAGGCCACTCCTATTATTTCCAACCTTTGCACCATTTTATTTTCTACCTTAACCCAAGGAGGTCCTTCTCTTTATTTTCCTACCTCTACCAGCAGTCAGTTGCTGCTCTGCTAGCTAGGGCAGAGGCTATTGTCTATTTAATAAGGAATTACTGCCATCTTGTGGCTATCATAATTGAAAGCAACTATTTCTAAAGCACTAGAAAAGAGAAAGGATGGGGTTGTTACATGCTCTTTTATTCATTTTAACTTCAGTACCCATCGTTAAAGAGGCACTCTGATAAACTTTTTTTTTTTGTAAAAATATGTACATGAGTATTATAACATTCAGGAAGATTATCTCTGATCCACGTTTCATCAAAATCCAGCAGTTAAGTGTAAAATGTAAAGTTTTAATCTAAAATAAAAAATTGAGTCCGCAAAGAATAGACAATTGTGCACACAACTAAGTGGAGGCAATAACAATTCCTACTACACACCCCTACTTCAGCAATTTATCTTCATTTTTTTAATGTTAAAAATTTGTAGAGGATCATAATTCAGTAGGTTTAAATATTTCTAACTCTGAGGTGACATGTTTGCCACACATCTCAATAGCCCATGTCAGCACCGGAAATTGGCCAAGACCTACCAATAACCAGAAACAGATTTGAAATGAATGCTTCTCTCAGATCTGTATGGCACATGTTGTCCTCAATATTCCTTCCCTTGACATGTGACAAATTTGCAAATTCTGCATTTTTAAGATTCACATGGTAGAGCCAGTAAAACACTGGCAGTGAGATCCAATGAGCATATTTAAGAACACTTTGTTCTTAAAGTATAAGGCGAAAATACAACTCTGCTTTTCTGTCAAAATATGTGACATGTTATTTAAAGCAAAAATTAGCTTTTGGGGTAGAAATTTCAAAATCTATTTATCTGCAGATGTTTGAGGAAAAAACAGCTTATGTAAAACTTAATTAAATAACTAGATGTTCAGAAATAACATTTTTCTTCCCATAAGTTTTATATTGATCTGTGTAAAGCCTTAAATGTTAAGTAGAAAACACTCCACCTGGTGGTAGAACAAAAAGGGGAGCTGCTTTCCACCAAAGAGCTTCAGGAAAAAAGGTGGAGTAAATCAACAGAACACACATGTCTAGTTAGAAACCCTGTAAGATACTCCACTGCAGTTGGTGAGCATCTTAAAAGCAAAACCCAGACAGAATCTGTCTCTCTATAAATCTTTCCACCCGTTTTCATTACTAGGTAGGTATTGTTGGCTCTAAGCCATCTGATTTTACTATGATTTATTAACTGCTATGCATTATATATGAGATTCAGGTTTGCTGAACAGTTACCCTTATAGTCATTGTTGCATACAAATCAGCTACTGTTAGAGAGGTTTATTGCATCATTTTATGCTGTGAGCACTTCTGTTAGGCAGTGGTATAATATGTAACTGGAAAAGAAAACCCCTCCTGTTCTATTTTCTCATATATGTTACTAGCACATGCAGTGCATATTAAGAACAATAGTCCTTTGTTCTAGTCTGCTTATAAAAAGAAGAAAAAGCATCCAGAACAATGAGTGAGAAGAAATAAAAACCTGTTGTCTAAATCAAGGGAATGGTGTTCTCCAAATCATTGATAGCTACAGCATTGAGTCATTTTGTCTGGTCAGACCAACTGAAACGTGAGAAAGAGCAATAATGTGAGCAAAACCAATTTACTCTTGGTAGGAAATTGAAAAAATGGTAACAGAGATCTAAGCAGATCTGTCTCTAAAATAGGCTACCACAAAACAGTACTTCCACACTCTTTTTACACTGAGATATTTGATTAACTAAGTAATTCAACTTGAATTTTAGTCCAGCTCTCAGTACAATGACTTGAAAGTTTTTCTTCAGCACCTTTCTCGTGTTATTTGCTCGTAGCTGACATAAACAATCAAGACAAAAGCAGCCCATTTTCTAAATGGCCTTGGTTTCCCTGCAACAAAAGGAAGAATGGATATTGTCTTACATACTGAGCAGAGAGGGAAAAAGTGTGACTGATCATATTTTTTTTTTAAAGCGGGGACTCTTTCCTTCCTTTCTGAATGTTCACCGTGTTATTCTAACCACATGCATCACAGTAAACTTCAGTGTGGCATATGTTATTGAGTGCTTCTGAAGAAGGTTGCTATTGTTAGGTAACAGCATTATGTTCAGAAAGAATGAGTCAAATATTCTGTACTTTTAACTTTGGTAAGACTGCTCCAGGTACACTAGAATCATATCTACTGAGACACATGTTAGATGATTTTAGGATCTCAACTATGTGAATATGAATAAATGTGTGTATTTCTGGTTTTATAACTTTTTGTTTAAGTCATCCATGAATGCATCTCCTAATATTTTAAGATAGTCTGATTTCCTCTTAACTAATTGAGTAGCAGTAATTATAAGATAATTCAATTAGCGTCATGCTTAAGAAAAGCTATGTGAAAAAAAGTTTTTACAAAAACCATTTATTGGATTCCCACCATACACCTACTCATACCTTTTAAGCATAACAGAGATGAACGGCTTGTTAGTTGAGCTTAAAGATTCTTAATATCTTTAAGTCTCTGATTTTTAAAGAAATATTGAATGTATAATGAGTTTTACCCCACTAAAACTGCCAGAGACAAGAGAGAGAGATGCTTACAAGGAAGATGAGACTTTGGAGAGCGGTCAGACAAAATAAGAGAATAAACTGTTTTCATGCATGAGTAAATTTGAAACGTATCAATTTTAGGATGTGCTAGCAAAATGAATCTATATTCTATGATGTTATCAATGCCTTGATGCCCTCAAGACTTTTTTTCCAGTTTCCTGGATCAATGGCTTGAGAAATGCCCTAAAATACAGGATCACAATTTTGTGTCATAAACCCCATTCATCCATTTTTCTTTAAGGGGAAATATTGTTGTTTTCTCCCAAAGGTATATGATTCAGAGATGTGGAAAAAAATAATCTCCTGAAAAGAACTACCAGTTGGTATATTATATTATTATAAATGTTGTGTTTTTCTTTGGACAAAACTTAAAAGCAAAGAATTGCCAGTTTTTAAAAGATCTTTAAAATGAGTAATTGAAAATTTTCAGAAACCATCCCCAAACTACTGCCTTGGGCTGTTTGCATATATTTTAGTATTTTTTGAAAAATCAGCATATATGATTCCTATTTTCTGGATGACTAACATGAATCAAAATGAACTGCACAATCAGAGAGTAAAAGGAATGAGTATACACTTCCAGTTTTTCTTCCAATGACACTGTTTAGCCTGATAAACATCACTTGGCCTTGGTAATCTAGGTGCAGAGGTCTGTGAACAAACCCTAATTAATTTAAGTGGTACGTCTCCAAGGACATCTGCTACCAAAAGTTTCAAATATCCACAACAAAACATAATATTCTAGCTTCCAGAAACATATTATGATTAATATAGAAGTATTTTCCTTCAAAAGTGTAAAGTTACAAATTGAAAAATTTCTTCCACTGTCTTAGAGCTACAAAGCCTCCAGTACTGCTCCACTTTTTTTTTCTTTTATTTTTTCAGCTATTTAGACCCTCTCACTACTTACAGTTTGACAGGTTTAATTAAAATGAATGTAAACAATCAAACAGCAAAGCATTATTATGCAGTTGGAAGAAAATCTGCAATTTTTTTCTCTCTTTGGTGAGGAAGTGGTTTATTTAAACTTTCCCTTGACCTCCCTTGATTTATGACGTACTCCTTTAATATGGTGTCTTTACAAGCCAAAGTCAAATGGACAACTTTCCAGCTGATTTGTTTGGTGTGGACACCAAGTTGGACACTGCAGACTGCAGATCACAAAGTCTATTAATGAAAAGATGGGAGCAGGTGTGAGAAGAGTTAAGCTGGGGACTTTTTTCGTCACTAAATAAGCAACTTACTCCCTTTAATCCTTATCTGAGGAACTGGCATAAGACACCACCCTTCCTTTTGTTCAGCTTGTGCTCTAGTAAGATAATGCTGTGTACATGTTTAAATTTGAATAAATGAATATTAAAATATACATACAGTCATTTTTGCTATATCAGACTTATTTATAAATTATTTTTATATGTACAGATAGCACTGAGCTTGCTAGATTTCCAGATAAATTTGTTTGATGACTTGCACCAAGCAAATTAATGTAAACATTTTTTTATATTTATAAATAGAAAAGAGATTTGTTTTGATTTGTTTTATTTTTCATATCTGTGGTGCTGAAGTAAACAGATCAACAGATGATGATTTAGCCTAATGCTATTAAATATACTGAATAATTGCAGATTTTCACATTTTCTGATAAAAAAAATTTCAAAAGAAAAAATAATTTTGTAATACCTGTATGAGTAGAAGTAAATTTTTGGTTGTGGTTGAAGGGCTCCGCTCTGAGCAACACTGAATTTATGCAACTGCTGTGTAGGTGTTTGGTTCAGCCAATGTCCAGTTGAAAGGCAGAGAGGAGAGCAGAAATTCCACATTGTGGGGTAGGAGAGGAAGGGAACTCCACAAGTCTTGGAAAATGTATGACAGAATTTGGCCTTTCTTACTTTTTGAAAAAAAGTGCGGCCCAGCACTTTGGGAGGCTGAGGTGAGAGGATTGCCTGAGCCCATGGGTTCAAGACCAGTCTGGGCAACTTGGCGAGACCTCATCTCTACAATAAATCAGAAAAACTTGCCAGGGGTGATGGCGCGTGCCTGTAGTTCCAGCAACTTGGAAGGCTGAGGTGGAAGGATCACCTGAGCCCAGTAGGTCGAGGCTGCAGTAGCCATGATTGTGCCACTGCACTCCAACCTGGGTGACAGAGTGAGACTCCGACTCAAAAAAAAAAAAGAAAACAAGATGCTCATCATTGTTTGATCCACCAGTGAGAATATGAAGATGCATCCTATATGCTATATAGTATAATTTGATTTATATATGCTATGCTACATTACAATGCAGCTTACACATACTCAAAATAATTGTTAGGCTACAGCTTTGCCACTTTGTACTTTATTTACAATCACTTGTAAATCTGGGAAAATACACACACAGAGAAATGAAAGCAGGAGGTAAAGATTGCTTCAATGTGATTATATTGGCATCTGATATGATAGCGCTTTGGACCATATTGACATGAGCGAGGATTCTATGTAGCAACTGTTCAATACCATCCGTTGGACTTCTCTGATAGACCACTTAACTATCTCAGCTTTTCCAGTGATCATCTCATTTATCTAGGATTATTGCACTGAATTTACTGTTTGGTTTTCTTCCAGAACTGAAATGTCAAGTCCAGTGTCATGTATGCAGTAGCTTTGTGCTGTGAGAGCTTCACAGATCCCCCAAAAGCTGCTAGCAGTTGATCTTTGGATAGAGCTAGAAATAAATAAATCCTCTTTAGCAGATCAATATTCATCCCATTTAATGCTTGATGTGAAACTTGTGGATTTGTGGTGGTAATGCTGATGTACAGCTAATCGTTGAAAATGGGCATTAGGGCTTTTATAGCATGGCAACATATTGTCAGGCAGGAAGGGAAAGAAGTGGAGAACACAGCCTGGAAAAATATGTGGTGAATTTATATAAATTTGCTGCACATTTGGATTCCACTTGGGGTGTTTTACTAAGCAGTACTAGAGGCTAATAACGTGGACAACAAATGGATCTGCTCTGTGAAAGAAATCCTTGTGACCTTCCCTTGGATTGCCACCCTTAGTGGGACCATGTATGAGAATGAAGTATCCAACACACTTGGTGCTAAAAAAAAAAATGGATGCTACAATATGTTTCCTTTGATGATTTTTAAAATAATTACCAAAAATTACAATGCAAAAAAACCCCGGTTCAACATAAAAGCCAGAAACTTGGAGAAACAATGGCGTTTTTACACTAGAAATTCATGCTAAAAATAAAGAGGCTCAAAGACTGAAGTGTAAAATCATGTCCTAAACAATGAACTCAAACTAACAAGAAAGATATCCTGCTAGTGAGGTTTTAAGCATGGGTAATGACAATGGTTAAGGCATTTTTTTCTATTCAGTGGTGTGAAAATCATATCAGACATTTCTTAGACTGCAAGGGTTAAATTTATGTCTTTTGATGTAATTGCTTTATTTTTTGCTATAGATATATGAAAATTCATACTGTCATGGTGTCGGGAAAAGCAAGTTGATGCTGGGCATTCTTTGCTTGCAATAACTTTCAGCCCAACCGCATAAGCCATAATACAGACATTTGTGGTTATCAATTGTATACATATTTTCAACTATATTTCTTGATTATTAATTTAATATAATGCAAGCAAAATGTGCACATGATCTCTGTGTGAAAACCTTGACTGTTCTTACAGATTTAGGCTGCCCCTGCTGAATTTTAGTGAGCATCAAAATTTATTTGTTAAAAGGATGCCTTTGTGAATAAAGCATGAGAAATATGCATTTACTGTAAGTATTGAAACTAGAGAACTGGTATTGATTTGTTTTCCCTGGAGAAATATATTCTTTCTCAAATAGTGAGTTTCCATTCAAGTTTACTTAGAAATGAAACATTATAATCTTTACATGGTGGGAGAGGTCATTAAGCTTAAAACATGCAGAGTAACATCTGCTGGCTCCAGATAGTCAGAGGTCTGCTCAGAAGTGTCAGCTTCCCTTGTGCAAGCCCTAAACTTTACCACTGATAACTGATATTTTTCCCTGGATTGGAATCTTGGGCAGTCACAGTTCCCCCGGTTGGCAAAGACTGACGGGATGAGCAGTCAGGTCATGGTCACAAGATAATGTTTATCTGGTTAAGAGTAAATCAGTAAACAGGGGAGGAAAGGTATGTTTATGCTTGAGGCCACGAAGGTTGGGAAACAGCAATGTGCAAGGCCTAAGATGACAATTGGAAAAGTGTGTAGGTGTCTGCAGAGTGTATGCCTGAGAGTTTGTGCACATAAAGAAATATGTTCAGCTAATGTGGATATGCAAAGAGGCATAATAATATAAGAATATCTAAACACTCAGACACACTATGTTGTGTTGTGTGTGTGTGAGTGCATATACACAAATGGGGTATCTTAATCATATTCTAGGGCGGCTGGAAAAGACAAATGCATCTGAAAATACAAATCTTAAAATTCATATGAATTTATGGATAACTGAGTAAAAAGATTAGTCACAGAATGTAGGGTGTCTTTTTTCTACCTTTTGAATGCTGCTGTTGTTATCAAGGGAGGATGAAGAGCCTTTTTCTCTACACAGAAAACCTTTTACCTGAAGAACATTGAGTTGGTTAACTTACTGTGACAATTCTTATACAGATTGAAAATTGTACATAAGACAAGGATTTTGTATTGTTTTAATGCAGTAATTAAATATTTTCCAAGTTCTCGACATTTATTTTAAGAATTCATTATTAACAACCTCACAGCTGACACATCATTGGACATAATGGGTCTTTAGAAAACTGGTAAGTGGCCATATTTTTTCCATTTCTCATAATAGTTACATCTCATACTTGAGTTTTAAAAAGTACTATCCATGCAGCTTCTCAGGAATGAAGAGAAAATACGTCCTCAGACACAAAGCAGAACAACTCGCTTTATATTTGCCTCCTAGCGACCATGCTGTTCATCTAAAGAAGAAAAACATTAAATCAGATTTTATTAGGTTTATCACTTTGTGTGTGTCAGCTACTCAGAAACCAAGAGGCAAATGGCACATTTGCCTATATAGTGATAATTTTCCTGTGTATTCATTTCTTAAACAAATATTTATTGAGCCCATTTCGTGTGCTAGTCCAAGATATAGCTCTTGATCTTTAAGACGTCTCACTTCTTATTTTCCCTTTTTTCCTTAGTCCCTAAGACATTGGTATATATTTATATATTCTTGAGATGTCCGTATTTGGCAATCATGCCAAATTATTTGCAGGTCAATGTTAAGTATAATAATACAAAGATGGTTAAGTTGGTAAATGGATGAACAACAATTAATAGATCTATCAAGATATGCATTGTAGATCAATGGATCTACAGATAGTGGACAGTATCAAGAGACATACATTATTATGTGATCCTAGTTACTCACAAACTACAGAGCTACGCTAATTCTAATAGATTAGAACCTACCAGATGAGCAACAGATAACATTCTTCAATGGAAAACAAAGCCTCCTGGGTCAGGGCCTGGTATGATGGTTCAAGCCTGTAATTCCAGCACTTTGGGAGGCCGAGGCGAGAGGATTGCCTGAACTCAGGAGTTCGAGGTCAGCCTGGGCAACTTGGTAAGATCTCGTCTCCACAATAAATTAAAAAATTTAGCCTGACGTGGTGATGTACGCCTGTAATTCCAACTACTTGGAAGGCTGAGGCAGAAGGATTGCCTGAACCCAGCAGGTCATGGTTGCGGTGGCCATGAGTGTGCCATTACACTCCAGCCTGGGTGACAGAGAGAGACTCCAACTCAAAAAAAAAAAGAAACAAACAAAAAACACACAAAAAAACCTTCCAGGTTATACTACTTACACAACAGGTTCGGCTTCTTAAAACAGACAAAATAAGACTTAAATTTTTACTAAAAATTGGGTGATTTGAGTACCACCTACATGCAGCTACAGTGAAAAACTAAAGAGAAAACTCAATGACTCCAAAACTCTACTTTAGAGAGGGACAGAGAGAAAAACGTATATAGGATTGACTTCTTTTGTTCAAAATATGTGTGTTTATTATAGAACTGAAAATTAGGTTATAGTAGGAGAATAAACCCTACAGTCCATCTCTCTGGAATGATAGGCTTCAAAGGTAACATAAAATCCTGAGCAATGTATTGGTTGATGTTGTGTTTTCTAAAGGATTTAGAATCATAAAATGATGGAGTTACATAAATCTTGAACATTTTTTGGTTCAATTTTCTAAAGATTCCAATCAGACCAGTGGTGAACTCATGGTGATCTAGGTGCAAACTAGGAATATTAATAGTTTGACCAAAAGAGTTCATTGCCTAGAAGGTTTTCTGTTGTAAAATGTCTTTCATGGACTAACATCCACAAGAGAGACCCGGCCTTCTGAGTCACAGGCAGACGGATGCTATATCAGTGCATTCCGTCTGTGCAAATATAATCTGTGATATTTTAACCAAAATTTGCCAGAAAAAAACTATTTAAACGTGGAAGTTCATCACTTTACCTCATGTCCACTAATCCCTGTTAAAATATTATAAATAACACAGAGCTTAGTGTTGCAAAACAGAGACCTGACAAGACTTAACCAAAAATCTTTTGTAAAAGATTCAAGTAAAGCCTTACAACAGATAACTAAACCAACCCACTTTGATCCATGTGAATTATCTATAGTCCTTATCTTATCTTTAAAAAAAGGAAGAAAAAATTCTCATATTTTAAACAGATTATTTTATAGAGTTTCCCCCCTCCAAAAAAAAAAAAAAACCTTGAGATTTCAAAATGGTCACGTAGGTAACTCTTCTTCCAAGGAGAGTTTGATTTTCTCTACTTTTGCAGAACTTCAGCACCATTTCCTTGCTGGAATATGCAGGGGTTTACTTGAAAAGCTCCCTGAAAAGACCTGTACCCTCTTTTCATGAAGACAATGAATGAGTAGGATTTTACACACAGACAATGGTAGAGAGGCAGGGAGACACTTTGATGTTCAAATAATTCAACAGCAAGATTTGGCATTCTTAAAAAATAATGAAAAGGATCTTTGCTGAATTTTTATTTTGTTTTTGTTTTGCCTTCAGTTCACATAGGCGGGTTCAGGCAGGAAGTACTGCCTGAGCGACTCAGCCAGATCTGGAGGGATTAGTTACAGCAAGAAGGCTGTTGGGTGAATCTGAGTCACTTCTTTTTCTTTTATGCTAGCAATTCCAAAGAGAAAATTCACATACACATAAGCATGCCAAATCCTACCTTTATGATAAGTTTATCTGGTTAAAACTTTCAGTATAAAATCACCTAAAAACTATTTGCAACTAACTGAAATTATCTTTTCATGGTAATGCTTTATTGGACTGTGAATAAAGACATAGGGCTTCTTATTTCTGAATAGAATTTGATTTTAGTCATACTATTAAATAAAATATTTGGTTTGGTATGGACTTTGCACTTTCTCATTATGGCATCAATTGCTTTTGAGACAAGTAATTATCAGTAAGGTCAGGGAATAGGAATTTAGCAACCAAGGTAAGAAGACTGTCTTATCAGTTTTAAGAACAACTAGGAGGATGTTAAACGTGAGATATTTATCTAAATTTTCCACAATGCTTTGTAGTTAAATTATGCGTGGAATATGAAAACATAGCTTTCAAAAGCACACATTAAATATAGTTAAAATTACTCCATGTTGGAAGAATAAAATTCATCCTTTAATCTACCAAAGCAAAAATCTAAAGTATCAGTGAGGATTTGTTTCTGCTGTGCCTAAAATTGCAACACTTGTTAAAGTTTACTATTTTATCTTCAGCACTCCAAGCAGCCCCAAAGTCTAGAACAAGCATGAGGCAAATTAACAACTTAATTAAAAAGTTAATTCCCCAAATGTTATGCTCTAGTTGTTTTTACATTGTGTCTTGTTGTATTTGTTTGGAAACGATATCTGACTATGGGGTCATGGATTATATGATTATAAAAATGAAACAAAAACATTTTACTGGTAAGCAAGTCACTATAATAGTTATAATTTTTTCCAAATTTTGGTGCCAGAGCTATTTTACAAATATAGCAATGTCAGTGACACATTC
Source organism: Carlito syrichta (assembly GCF_000164805.1). Taxonomy (NCBI): domain Eukaryota; kingdom Metazoa; phylum Chordata; class Mammalia; order Primates; family Tarsiidae; genus Carlito; species Carlito syrichta. Next base: position 221,419 of record NW_007246498.1, read on the forward strand.
AAGATGGAAACTTCATGTATCCAGATGACGTTTTGATTATAAAATACATGTTATTCCAAACTCTACAAGTGAAATCTTACGAAAAGAGCTTAGGTCATTGGTTTTCTCCCACAAGAACCTCACTGCTGATAAAGTTTGGATTAGCCCATCAGATCTTACAACATACCCAGTTATTATATTGGATAAAACATTTCTTTTTTTGGCCTCATCATCATTTATTAACTCTAATACCATAGTTAATGATTGGTTATTGTTAACAATTAGGAAACTCATTTGGCCAATTAATAGAAACAGAATAGAAAGGAAACCATTACTGTTTTTACCAAAATTCGACTATTCTATTTGTTAATACTCACTACCAATAAAGAGCTGATGGACTTTAACATTCCAAGCATTTCCATAATTTCGTTTGTAATTGTGGTTTGTGTTTGGCTTGAAGGTATACAGGCCAACACAATTTATTAATATTATTCATATGTAGCATTAGGGTAAATCCAGGTAGGAAAGTAAAGAATTAGAATACTTATTTGAAAATAAAATGAATGTTAATTTTGTAATTTGCTATTTGCTATTGAAATCAGGCCATATTCAGTATGTAGCAAGATATGTAACAAACTAATTGTTTTTGGCAATTACTTTGCTATTTAATATGAGAGTAATTTTAAAAAATAATTTTCAAGATAATTGCCTCAATATGTATTCTCCTAGAATGTGCAGAAACACATGGCCTCATTGCTTTTGATTCTGTTAAATAAGTGGGCAACTCTAAGACTTTGCCAAACCGTATTCTTTTGCTTCATTTAAAATGAAATCACAAATAAAAAAGCTATAATGAAAAATAACTTGAATCAAAAGTAGTTGCAGGAGTCAAATAAGTATTGTCTCCTTTTCTCCTCTCTCTCTTCCCTGTCTAGCATACACACTCACACACACGTGCACACATTTGTATACACATGCACACAAACACATGCACATTTACTCAAGTATTTTGATGCTTTCATCACAATTATTCAAAATTCCAATGTCTATGTGTCATTCTCCCCTCGTATAATAAGCAGGTACCATTTGAATTTCTTTTTATTTGTCTACCTGGTTGTGTTAGAAGTAGCATTTGTCAACATTTATTTATAGAAGTGTTTAAGCTTTACTCAATGTCTTTGATATATTTTCTTGTAATCTTGCAGTTAGTGAAGTTGAATAGATCTGGAACTACAATGTTATGTAAATAATCCTTAGAATAGAATTGCACAATTATGAAATTTGGGGTCAGTGCATTGACATCTTTGTTTTTCTGGTCTAAAAGGCCAGCAGAGGGAGCCCCTGCACGACTTAAGAAAACCAAAGGCAGGCAGAAGACCCTTCATAGTGTGAAAATATGAATGGTGCCCTCTACTGGAGTCATTGGTAAAGAGGTTTGATTTCAAAATGAAATTTGTAAGCACTGAATTTCAAACTTCATCTTAGCATGCTTTTACTACCAGTTAGCATAATGAATCTAGCAGTATTTTCAAAATAAAATTAATTTCAATTACTTTAGATATTAAAAATGAATATGTCTTACATTTTTATTTAAAATTTGGGTCGAAAAATAAGACAAATTTCTGTTAAAATCCTACTCTTCCAAAATTCCAATCATTGCAGAATTGTCACATTAGTTTCTCTCCATAACTATATAACTTCTATATGTCTCAGACTCCTGACATGCACTGTATAAGCTATACCATTTATGTGACAATGTTGTATCATTTGAATGTGAAATAATTTGCAGGGAGTGAGTGAAAGAATTCATTTAGGAGGGTTTTGAGTTATGATTGGTAGTGACTGCATTATGTTGTTAATAAATGTATTTTCCTTGTGACAGTTCAGTGATAATCCCAAATACAGAATATTATTTTAATTTCTTCTTGTTTTTTAATCCTTTTGAAGAAGCATTCAAAAGAAGTCTTTTATTTCAGAGTGGTTGGTAATAAAATTACTTTCGATGTTATCATAAATAACTTGCAATTACTAATTATAAACAATTATTAATTATAATTTGCACCAAGAACCAATAAATCTCTAGATATTTTATATATTGTGTTAGATGTATAATCATTTGCAAATAAGTCTGCTTTTGCAAACCACTTGTCACTTAATTCTCTCCATGATATTTAAATACCACATAGGAAAGCACTAATGCACTTTGATTTGAAACTATAAAAAGACTAGAAAACAATTTTCTTCATTAGCATTTTATCATGATCTTTTGACTATTGAAAAGATAAATTTATAGGAAATAAACTGTATATTTAGCAGAAAAGAGTTTGTGTGATTTTTGCTTCCAATTTTGACGGAATGAACTGGTCATTTTGATATTAAGGATTTTTAGTCTATTTTTATGACATTACTTTCAAACGTATACATTTAAAATGGTGAATTATAATCAAAAAATCAGCTGGGCGTGGTAGCGCATGCCTGTAATTCCGGCTACTTGGAAGGCTGAGGAGGAAGGATCGCAGGCGCCCAGCAGGTCGAGGCTGCGGTGGCCGGGAGCAGCCACTGCACTCCAGTCTGGGCGACAGAGTGAGACTCCAACTCAAAAAAAAAAAAATGGTGAATTATAAATGTTGAGTGTGTACACATAGCACTAACTTGCAAAAATAATACTGTTTATTCAAGAAAAAAATAGAAGGAAATTAATGACCTTCAGTCCAAGAAAGAAAAACATTATTCAAGTTATTGAATTCAAGTTATTATTATTCATGTAAGCAACTTTTCCTTCTGGCCTACTGTAACATGAACATTTAACTTTCTGGCCTGAGGTGGATTACCTGAGAGGCTGCCTCACTCTCAAATTGTTCCACTTTGCTTGACTTAAAACAAGGAGAAATCGGGCCCACCTCTGACTATTCACTGCACCGTCTTTGAGTTTTCACTGCCTCACAAAACCATGCCTCACACCAGCCCGATCTTATTAGATAAACCACACATTACTCAGAATATCCCATTAGTGTTTTATACACACGGATTATTTAATAAGCAAAGATTAAAATTATTATAATACTGGAAAATGTTGTGGGCCTAATAATATCTTAAATGTGTGCTAAATGCTTTTAAATGCATTATCTCATGTCACCCTCAGAACAAGCCAATGGAGTGAATACTCTTAGTATTCCTGTCTTAAAGATGAGAAAATTTAGGCTTAGCGAACTTAAAAAAACAGCTGACCAAGGTCATACAGCTGGCCAATGACAGGGTAGATGTTGGAGTCTCTTCTTTCTGATGCCAAAGTCCCTGCTCTTAACTAGTCTTAACTTTGCTGTATTATCTCCTCTTTGAACAATGAAACTCAATTAAAAAATTAAATAAATAAAAATTTTAAAACCTTATGGCTTGAATTATAGAGAAAACCTGAACAAAAAGCTATAAAGGCATTCCTTACACTTAATGCAAGCCTTGCACTGTGCACCAGCCATCAGTCTACATGTTTTTTCTGAGAACCAACGGCATGATCTTGTATTTGTAGTCCATACTATCAAAAATTGATTCTATTTGATGTAAACTTCAGTTATTTTTCTTCTCCAGGGGTATCCCTAAGTGCTTGTCTGAGCATACATGACTCTGCTTTTTGAAATGTGTCTAAAATATTCTGTATATTTTATAATATTTTTCAAACATCATGATTCTTACATTATAAATTAGAGGGCAAAAATTTGATCTACTACTACACTTTTATTACCCTTAGCTTTAACAGTTAAAATGCTGATCAATTAAGTATTACTTTAAAATACATAAAATTATATAATAAGGATCGCAATCAACTTTAACTGAAGGCTTACATTTGATATATATTAAAAAGTAGGCACAGATTATAGAGATGGGGAACTAAGATTTGATAACCATGGTTAAATAATTTGTCAAGGAAAAACTAATTGTGAGCATGCGAGTATTAAACTCAGTTGTTCTGACACTAGAATTTGTCTTCTAAGCCTTCCACATTCAAATATTACTACTGAAAGGAATGAGGAAAACATTTGTTTGCAGAAATATCTTTTAAAGTTAACCCCATTAGAAAATATTCAATTTCATTTTGAATACATTATTTGAAAACGTTTAACATTTTTAAAGGAATTTTGTTTATGCAACAAAAGGAACTATCTAATGAATGACTCTGATATTTAGTAGGAAGAAGTGACATAGAGGACACAGACTTGTAACTAAATATAACAGGTGTGACCAGGTACTGTAATGGGAAAAAACTCTAGTATAATCACCATAAATTTTTTTAAAGAGAGGGAGGGGAGAAGCCAAAGTATTTTTTTTTATCCACCTAGCATCAACCAAAGAAAGTTGAAGTGGAATTTATAGGAGCTAACTTGATAAATTATGTCCTGTGTTCCAAGCACTGTTTTAAAGGCTTTACATGTATTAATTAATTTAATCTCCAAAAAAACCCTAAAAGTTTTCTTGTTTGTTTGTTTGTTTTTATTTTTTTTTCCAGATAAGGCAGTTATGATACAAAATTGTTAAAACAAATGGCCAAGTCCAACAACCTAAACCAAAATTCAAGCTCATGTCTGACGCCAGAGAGCTCTTTCTTTCATCATTATGATTTTATCATCATAGTGGTTATGAAGAAGTGTTTGTTATTGAAATTTTTATTCTCAAAATATATGCTAAATTATGTTATGTTGTGAATAACATTTAGTAAAATCTGATTTGTGCTACAGCATTCCATATGTATATCAAAAAAGCATGTATACTGAGATATCTGAGGCTGTGGATCAAATGGTTTTTTGTCTGACACCGTAAACTTCACCTGGAATCTGAAAATGAAGCTGCCCTTTTCCTCTTCCATTGTCAGTGATCATGTTTTGTTTTGTTTTGCTTTCATTAGAACTTGTTAATAGAACAAGGTGGAAAACTTCAGTTTACTTAGGGAAGACATCCCATTAGGGAAAAGACCTGGACAGATGACATGTTAACCGTTTCCAAAACTGTTTTTTATTTTCTTTTGAGTAATATTTCTGCTTTGAAATCTTGCTCCCAGGCTAATGCAAAGTGGGGGACCACTAATATCTATGTAAATGACTTATCAGGTAACATGTTCTACTTGCTACTTCCATCAAGTTTTTCCCGAGTTTCTGATTGCTTTGATTTGAATCCTGGCTCTCCCACTTACTTGTTCTGTGAACATAAGTAAATAGTTAATTTACAATAAATGTAGAAGCAGTACATGCCAAATAATGGTATTATAAAGATCAAGAGAGATAGTCCCTTTAAGACACTTAGAAAAGTTTGCAGCCTTTAGTAAGCGTTCACTAAATAATTTAAAATTGGGAGGGCCAAAATTTTCAGTCTTATAAAAAAAAAAATCCCTGGATACTGTTAAGACTATATTTTTCAGAGAATGTTTTTAGACATATAGAATATTTCATCAGAATGGTTAAAAAAAACCCTGAGACTTAAATAATTGACAGGACGCGCTACTTTAGGCACTATGAGAATAGAGACCTATGAACTACTAACAACTGGTACAGGCTCATTGTGGGTTATTTTCTAAGTTTAAAGTTTTGGGCCTCAAAATTTCTGCTAAATTATGTTGCATTGTGAATAAAATTTAGTAAAATCTGATTTATGCTACAGCATTCTACATGTGTCTCAAAAAAGCATGTATACTGAGACTACAGAGGCCGTGAATCAAATGGTTTTTTATCTGACACCATACACTTCATCTGGAATCTGAAAGTAAAGCTGCCTTTTCCTCTTGCATTGTCATTGGTCATGTAGATTTTTTTTTCATTAGAACTTATCAGTAGAACAAGGTGAAAAACTCTGCAGTTTACTTGGAGAAAGACCTGGACTGTAGGTATGGTAACTCTTTCCAAAACAAAGAATGTTTTCTCCTTCCTTTGATGAGTTATAATTGCTGTATCTAAAGTCATCCATATTTCAAAGACATTTTTATATTTCTCCTCATTCAGATATTAACCTCTGTAGAAATGGTTCCCTTCTTTAGTGAATATTTGTTCTGGCCTCATCAGTGTCATCTGTCTGTAGAAGAAAATATTTACAGAGGTTTGGCCTTGCATATTTGTGGTATAAAGACAGAGAGTGCTTCTAGCTATAGCCTGCAAACAGATTAAGACAGTATCTGAATTTGGCTGACCAAAAAGCAGAGTCTTCTCAGATTCTTCCATGTTAAGTTGTGTTGTGGTCTCAGATAACCTGGTGGCAATATAAAGAACATCTGTTATAAAGCCATATAAGTGGAAGTCAAATCTTGTATCCACCACTTACTAGCTAGTTATGTATATCTGGGCAAAACATTTAACTTTTGAGAGCTGCAATTTCTTTGTCAACAATCCATTTCTCATAGGAAGATTAAATGTGAGCATGTGCCTAAGACACTTATTACAGACCAGCAGATGATAGCTATTGGAATTTGAGTTGATTTAAGCATTAAAGCACAGGTTGAAGTAGAGGCCTTTAAATATCCCAAACATGAGATTCTTTAAGTCTATGAATCTTTGAATTCTGACATGGAGCTTTTTATCTAAACCCAGAATGTATGCCTACCTTGTATAATTCAAAATCCCCACCCTACACAATATAAATAGAATCATCCAGATGTGGTCAATAAATTATGAAAAATCACTAGTACTTTCTACTGAGAGAAGTAAAGAGGTTACCCTAAATGTAAAATAGTATGCTCATTGCTTTATTAAGTCTATCCCTGCTAAAATATTTATGGAAGTGAAGCACCCAAGTCTATTTTATCACTGATGTAAATATCAGCAGACATACTAATAGCAACAAAACAACACTCTATATTCAATTATATTTTTTGATATAAGCAAATTAACCCACAGATTTTGGGTCACCATGATAAAATGTACATACATGGAATTAATATAGTCTCTCTGATTAGTAAATGCAATTGGCTAGAAAGGGGAGGGAAGAGAGAGGAAGGAATGTATATCAGAATAGAGGGATATTACCCTGGTAGACTTCCCATAATTTTTAAAACACCTAATAGCCAACAGTGTTATATATTTTAATCAAAAGTCACTATTAAGTGTAATCATATATTGAGGACTTAGAGCATAAAAATCTTTTATTTCATCACAGAAGGCAAAATGGGAAGACAGGATTTTCTATTCAGGAAAATTATTAGGCAGTAATTGGTTTCTTTCTGAGTTATCTTCTAATAATAACTAATGCTTAGTGGACTTATTACTGATCATGAAATGTTACATATGAGAGAGGAAAACATCTTTCTTGATTTTTTTGTTGACAAGATTAACATTAAGTTAATAACCAGTTCTTGATCCTCATTTTAGCTCTCAAATATTTTTAGTTCTCATTAGACATAGCAATTTGAAACTTTCTATCTTGACCATCCTCAGATCATAAATATTATGAAAAAATAAGGAGGAAACAAAGAGGGGAAGGAATGTGAAGGAGGAAAAAAGAAGAAAAAGAAAGAAACCTGATATGTAGGTCTGTCTGAACTATAATTGTTTGAGAGTAGCACTGAATAATATTTCATTATGAACTTCTATCTATTATTTTATTGTTTCTTAACTTAAAATATCCCTTTTTATTCATTATCAAAACATTTCCATTTTCAAAAACCAGTTTATTCACCCTAAAGCTAAAATATATGGTTCTCCCAACCTCTGCTTTCATTTCTTACATTTTATTCATTGCATTTCTTACATATTATTACTCCTTAGTCCAGTATAAGTTTGAAGAACTGAATACAAGAAACTAGTATTCAGGACATCAATCCTGGCTGTGAGTCTCTCATGATTCTTTTTGTGACTGGAGATATGTCATGTGACCTTCATAAACAACATTTTCCTTCTTGTAAATAACGGTTGGCAGAAGTAGCTATGTCCTTACTACAAGGAAAGATTCTCATGAGATGATTAGTCTAAAATTTCTTTCAGAAATATAAAGGACTTTATAAGTTCACAGCAATATACAAAGAAAATGTCCCCTCAAACAATACATCAACAAGGTTGTCAAAGATCTTGACTTTCCTGATTTTCATTTAGATTCTTAACATTTGAGTCCATTGATGCTATAGTCAAAGCCTTACTCTTCTGGAAAATACCATATTTTTTAAAATATAAGCTACAAAGAACAAAAGAAGATTTGTGCCTCAAGAGAAAAAAAATCTACTGATTGAATGCCACATAGAAAAAAAATGTGTTCACCTTGCAAAGATGAAAGACGCCTAGCAGCAATAAAACATCAATTTTGGGTGGGTCTCAAGAGGCTGACTTATCAGACTCAGTAGTTGGAAAAATAGCTGTAATCTCAAAGAAACCCTAAATACTGTCCAAGAAAATGTCTGAATACATCTTAAAACCTCACTTTTTAAAAAAATTATTCTCTCAACTTTAGTGGAAGCATCTCTCCCACTCATTTACTTGAGAAAAATCCCTTTAGAATTAGAGTATTATTTTTTTACAGATTTGTCCCGCATTAACATAATCTAATAGTATCCTCTAATAATTAATTAAAATGTAATTACAATGTACTAAAAGTCCTAAGTTGCTTTGTAAAAAAAAAAAAAATCTTTTATTTTTAGATATTTGAGCTTATTTAATTAAATTTTAATCCCTACAGTTATATTTCAGAAAACCTTCCTCACGGAGCAGGGCTAAATTGGCAATAATTTGGTTATTAGATCTATTCAACTTTTTTTAGATCATTAAATGAAATTAAATCATAAAGATGTAATTGCAAAGAGAATAATATGGCATCCATTAGGAGAAAAAAACAGAATCAAGACAAGTGATTGAAGAAATAGAGAAATGAGGGAAAAGGTGGGAAGGACCTGAGGAAGGAAAGAAGGCAGAGCATGACCGAGAAATAAACCAGTGAGTGATTATCTCTCCATAGGTATTTGTCATCACAGAATTTAATGTCTACTAGAATGAGTGATTCTGACCTTCCTATACATAACCAGATAGTATCCTAATCCATGATGTAGCTTAATCCATCTGAGAAAATAATAAACAGGAAATGGTCTGAGAGCCCATGTATCCCTTTGCCCAATTTCAAGGTTGACATCTGCAGGTTGGGAGCATTGCAGACTCTCTTGACAGAAACTAGCATACTGATGGAAATTTTTTGACACTCACAAAACTTTAATATAAATAGGAATGCTGACTCCCAGTAAAGAGTTAGCAGTAGTCAAATTTTGTGACTTTTTGGAACTTAAACAAATTAAGTATTTACTATGTGGCTTGAGAGGTCTATCAGTAGCCCACCAGGACTGGACCATGTCCATTTACGTACTGTGGAAGATATATAGTTACACAAATCTCTATGGTGGCAATAACTTTTGTCAGTGTCAAAAGTTATGGGAAAGGAATAAAGAAGGGAGGATGTTGGGTATGGAAGGTGATAGTTGTTCAGACTTAACAGATCCAAAGAGTATTTTGTGGAACACAAAGCTATGTAGATACTCCCTCCCTCTTGACAAAATAGTTATTTGATCAAAGAAATTTAGGAAACAATGGAGATTAATAACATATATTAGCATATGGTAAGTACACACATGACAATACACCTACCCAAACACAGCAGTTTCAAATATTTCTGTGATATATATATTTTCATTGATGTATTTGAAAACACTGCTGTTGAAGAATGAAGTTTAATCTGCGGGAGTCACGTAAGACTTTATGTCAACAAAAATACCGGTCAAAATGTGGCACACCAGTAAGAAATCACCTTCCTGGAAGAGAGGGTTCCACATTTCAGCCCCAATATGACAAATTTAAATGCCAGAAAAACTCCTCATACCTAGGACTTTTATATTGCCTTAAGGGTTTCTTGACTAAGTGGTCTTTAATCCAGACTACTCACTAGAATGCCCTGGAAGGTCTTTTTAAATATAAAAAGGGCCAGACATAATTGGTGGTTTAAAACTGTCATCCCAGCACTTTGGGAGGCCAAGGCACAAGGGATTGCTTGAACCAAAGAGTTAGAGACCAGTCTGGGCAATACAGCAAAACCCTATCTCTGAAAAATAAATAAATAGATAAAAGAAAGAAAAAAAATTATGCGGGTGTGGTGGCACACATCTGTAGTCCCAGCTACTTGTGATGCTGAGGTGAGATTGCCTGAGCCCAGAAAGTCAAGGTTGCTGTGAGCCAAGATCGTCGTGATCATGCTCCAGTCTGGATGGCAGAGACTCCAACTCAAAAAATAATAAATAAAGACTCTGACTTAATTGATTGGGGCTAAGACCTGAGTATCAGCATTTACAAAAAGTTATACAACGCTGGTGCTGCCAAAAAGAGAATCACAAATGTAAAGATTTTATGGGAATACATTTGGAGGCCAATGAAAATGTCTAACTTATAACTAGAAGCTTTTGATCAACCCTGCAGGCTGTGGTCTGCCCTTTTGTAAATGGTATTTGTAATAGATGGCAACTTAAAAATCCTTTCATTCAATGCTAGCTCACCGTCAGCTTTATTCTCTTCCCTCCTAATCTGTTTTGTTTTGCTTTAATATGTTAGCCCTCTTGTTATGCTCTCTCCCTATCCCCCATCTCATGCCTTATAGAAAGGAGTATTAGTGGTGCCTCCCTCTCCTTGCTGTGAGGAATCACTCACAGATGAAAACAGCTTCAGTGGTCGTGGAGCTGAGGATAATTGGATTTGGTATCACCAGCCATCTAAATGTATGCAGGCCAATATATGAACTGCTTTTTTTTCTCAGCTACACTTGGAGGCCAAAAATTAGAAATATCACAGCAGAGAATCTCATACCGTTGCACATGGAGCAAACAGTCCTTCCCCACTTTCACAGCAAGTGCTACCTTTTACGGGCAATTTGCTCTCCTCCTAATTGGACATTTAGGTGGCACACAATAGCTCAGTCTTTTGTCTTTGTGTGTGCAGGTTATTTTTTTTTAAATATACATATGAGGGGGGACCCCCAAAAAACTGGAATTTATTTATTCAAAATTATGTCTTTATTCTTGCATGTTTAAACATCAGTCACCTCCAAAGTATCCTCTGTTTGGTGCAATACACCTATCGAGATACTTTTCCCACAGCTCAAAACAGTTTTTGAACTCGTCAATTTTGGTGTCTTGTAGTGCTTCTGCCGTTGTTTCTCCTCTTCCACTTTGGTAAAACGTTTTCCTTTGAAGACATTTTTCATCTGGTGAAACAACAAAAAATCATTTGGGATGAGATTGGGTGAATAGGGAGGGTGGGGCACAGGGGTCATGCTGTTTTGGGTCAAAAACTGCTGAACACTCAGTGTGGTGTGGGCAGGGTACTTGTAAATCATGAAATGGGAAAACCCATTGAAAGAATCTCCAAAACAAATTCACTGAAGCCAAATGCAGCTGCTTACTTCAACACTAGTTCATACATTTGATGCTGATGGATTCCTAGAACACTTACATAGCAAGGGAAATCCTGTACTACAAGGAGCTCCAAAAAGATAATTCCAGATTTTTGGGGGGTCCTCCCTCCTACATAGTTTTCTGGCATCCAACTCTATGTTATTATTGTTGTCAAAGGCTATCTGACATTTTTTTCTCCATCTGACTTTTTTTTTTGAGACAGTTCTTACTGTTGTCCAGGCTGGAGTGTGGCAGCATGATCATGGCTCACTGTAACCTTGAACTCCTGGGCTCAAGTGGTCCTCCTACCTCAGCCTCCCAATTAGCTAGGACTACAGACAAGCACCACCACCACCCTTGGCAGCAATGACTTTTTAAAAATGAAATTGTGGATTAGAGTGTCAGCTCCCAACAATAAGAAATGTGGAACTGGGTTTTTATTTCTCTTTGTTTGTGTTGGCAGGGAGTCTGGAGGGCTTGGGGAAACTTTGGACTGTAATTTTCACTTTTTCCAGGCAGTTCTGCAAACACAAAATACTGAAAAAAAAATTGAAAGTTAATATTTACCGAATGTGTATGTGAGAAGGAAGAACTGAAGGAAAATGAAGAAGGAGAGAAAGAAAGGGAGTGAAGTCTGAAGGAAGGAATAGGGAAAAGATAGCATTTGAGGTAAAATGTTGAGTTCTGTTGCCTTTGCTTGAAATCCTGTTAGTGTATACTTCACAAGTGGCCTTTTTTAAATTCATGAACCCTAGAGTCTGAAAACTGTGCTCAAATCCCATAAAATGATTTATTTAAAAGTGTTTCTTTCCAGAAAATCTTCAAAATGGAGTCAAATGGTCTCTTCCCCACTCCCACCATCAATTTTTGTTATCTGTATCAGCAATGGAGTGATGTTTATGCTTTTTTATTCTCTTTACTATATAAAGGAGAAATCTGGTTTTTATCAAGCACTCATTGATGTTTTTGAAAATATCATAGTAAAAACATCAAAATATATAAACTGAGATAACCTCTTCAAAAGAGAAAATCATCTCCGTGTCAAAAAATTAATCATCTTGCTAGAATGAACCAAATCCCCCGGTCAAAGGGGACTTAATCATCTGCTCTTACATCTCAGAAGAATTGGAGTAACTGGCATATTTCAGAACAAGATCTCTAAGAGTTTCTTGAATTTCTGATGTTGGCCTCTAAGTCAACCAAAAGAGCTCAATGTATTTTCCTACACTTCTTTCACATATTGAAATGTCTCTTTTCATATATTCACACCATGTTACTGCACACTATGTTCTTGATCATGCTTTTGTATCTGGTACATTGTTCAATTAGCATGTAAAATAACTTTATTTATCTAAGCAACACAGAAGAATTCTGTAGAACATCCTATCATTATAAATCAAATGAGCAGGGATTCTGGAACTGAGGCCTGCTTTCCTAACAGATATGGAGAGAAATCCAGACCTCAGGGAGAAAGATCTTAGAAAATGTCATGGAGGAAGAAATGGCTTTTGAAAACACTCCACAGGAAACCATGCCCAAAGGCAGGCCCAAGCTTGATTTTCATTCTTATCATATTCTGACCTAGAACTCATCTGTTTGTCAGTCAAACATAGTCTGTTTCCTCATGCTTTATCAAAATGCATAATAAACATGATATATTCTCTCTTTATTTTCCCCCTTTCTTTCTCACTGACCTACACTGGCTTTTAAGAAACTCAGGAACTCAGAAGCTTCTCGTCCATTTCTTTTGCTGCGTTTAAGGAGCATAGCTATGAGGGACAAATAAATCATTATCTATTAATTTTACCAATTTTCATTGCTCAGAAACTATGATGACAGCATGTCAAATAAAGCACATACTACTCAATCTCCTACTCAAATCAAGCTCAGGTGTCCAGGTCAATGTATCGCTACATCAGCCCCTCGCCAGCCATGTTTCTGTTAATACTTCTTCACTAGAGAAGGCAATTGACTTTCTGACAATATAGTAACCCCCATGAAATGTGGAGCCCTAGGTCATCTCTACAGGTCAGACGATGTGTGGCCAGGTTTCAGAGACTCGAAAATAGATGGGGATATCAGGAGAGATATCAAAAGAAACCAATTAAGGGCTCTTGCACAGAAAACTAGCAAAATAAAACTTACTTTTGAGTGAATAACCTAAAAGTATAGTTAAATTATTAAAAAATGAAGAGTCTTGTTTAAGAGACAAGAACCATGAAATTTTTAGTCTTACCGCTATAAATGAAAATTCAAAATAGAGAAGGGAAGAGAGAAGGTGAATTGGAATAATCTTTATGAGAAAAATTCTCTGAGAAATTAGGATTTGACTGGATCCAAATGATAAAGTCATAAATACTTCAAAATTGACTGCAAGATCAAAGAAATTCAAGATTGGGAAAATTTTGTTACCAGAAATATAGAAGTTTGAAAGGGCAGTCAATTTGTTAGGAAGATAAATTTGATTTTAGACATGCTGAGTTTGAAGTAAAGACAACATACATAAAAAAATAAGTCCAATAGATGCCTGGTGATTGGTGATTCTACAGTGATACTTTGGTGAGACGTCAGGTTTAGAGCTGGATATGGAGGAGATAAATGTAAAAGTAACATATGGATATGAGGTACTGTACATACACGGACCGTTTTCCCCTATACCTGGCTTTTTTCTGCTCCCTTCCTCAGGAAGCGGTCTCTGACCAAGGCCGGTCTCTGAAGGACATGAATATTCCCAATAATAAATCATGGGGCCATAACGGTGATGAAGCAAAGCTGAAAACAGTGTAATTGTAAACACCATATAGCAACTTGAATAATTAACTTGCTTGATTGTAAAACTTCTTGCTGTATGTCCCAAGGTACATATTCTTCAACCTGCTGCCATCGGTGCCTTCCATAAGTTTTAATAAACCAATGTCTTTTCCTGCTGGACCTTCAGGTGACTTCTTTGGAATAGGTATTACACACAAGCCCTCTCAGATTTGGGGTTACCGCATTACAATGAAGCTATGAGTGGGTGAGCTGTCCCAACAATGAAATGCTAGCAAAGGAGGGAAAATAGATACTAGATGCAATTGAAGATGAGAGTACAAAATTAGTCAAAGTTAAAAGAAGAGGGACTCACAGGGAAAGATAACATGGCATGTGGGAAGAGCACCAGCACCGTAGTCACAGAGTCTTGATTTTGGTTCTGAATTTACTGCCTCGAAATTTCACACATCTTCCACGGACACAATTTTTTGTATGTAAAATAAGGATTTAGAATGAGATCAGCATTTCCCACAAGTTGTTCCACACATGATTTTAAACCCCAAACAAAGCAAAGTGTCCTGTGTTCAAATATATCTGAGAAATGTTTGTTTAGATACAATGAAACAGATTTTGTTTATTACAGGAGTTACAATTTTTATAACACTGATGTATGTCCCCCAAGCAGGGAAATATAGTTTGCAATGTTTCCCAAGTTATTTAACAAAGTAACTTAATGTGTGTGTGGATGTATGTGGGTGCGTTTGCATGTGCCATCTCTAAGAGTAGTGCATAAAAATATACTAGTATAAAAATACTAGACTGGGAGATTTCTAATGGCCCTTTATAATTCCAGAATTTTCAGATTTAATCACATTAATCACATTTTAATGTTAACAAAGATGCAGAAATATGATTATCATCATTAAATGTTGCCCTTTATTCTAGAAATATACACTTTTTTTTTTTTTTTTGAGTTGGAGTCTCACTCGGTCGCCCAGATTGGAATGCAGTGGCCGCTCCCAGCCACCGCAGCCTCGCCTGCTGGGCTCCGGCGATCCTACCGCCTCAACCTTCCAAGTAGCCGGAATTATAGGCATGCACGACCACGCCCGGCTGATTTTTTGATTTATTGTAGAGATGAGGTCTCATTATTCCAAATTCTGTTTCTGTTCCTTATTTCACTGATAATCTATACTGTCAAAAATGAAACAGCAATATAGTTCTTCAAATGAATTATGTTCTTACAAATTTCATAGCTTATAAGATTTTGTGCCTTTGTACACTGGATAAAGCATCTACTTTTTCCTCCCTCAAAACTGGCAGTTCTGTTAGGTCACACTCCCAAGAGGGCCTCCAGAATGTTAGGTCAGACCCACAGGTGGTGTGGGTCTCTGGTGCAATCCAGTACCATGTGAAAGATTCAAAGAATTGCACAGAAGTTAGATTAGAAAATAAAGTTTATTTAGAAAGTAAATTAGAGAGAGAGAGAGAAGAGAGAGGAGAAAGAGGAGATTCACCTCCTCAAGGTAAGGAAGGGTATGAAAACCAGGAAACATGGTGATGGCTATAGCTCAAAGAGCATAAAGCCACACCAGAGACTAGTAAGGCAATGGTGACTGACTGCTCATGGTTGAATCCTTTTAATCCTTTCCTTTGATGGAGGGGGAGGGGGAAGGTCATTAAAGTGATTTAGTGGTGGTCTGCTCCATGTCATCAAAGGGCAGATAAGCACAGGTACTGACATCAGGTGATGAACAGCAGGCAGATGGGTGTGTTAGTTTACTTTGGGTCTTATGGTTGGGGGCAAATACTTGAAATAGAAAAGCTAATTAGTACAAAACAAGCTGAGGAAGGTGTTATAAAGCAATTACCAATAGCTACCTCTGAAAAACTGGCTCTGTCCTTGGCTAGTGACCAGAGGGTAAATTAAGTGAACTGCTAGAAAGACAGGAGATTTAGGCAATGTTAAAGTGGCTGCTTATTGGGTATATTAAATCCATGTCACGTCCTTTCATTGGTACATTAAATCCATGTTATGTCTTTTCAAGTACCTAAAAATTATATAGTATTTAAAATTAAGAGAAAAATGACTTCATGTAGAATTCACTGTGTTTATCTCTAGCTCTAACTATGAAGAAATAAACTACTATTGCATGGCTCTCATGTTTAGCTTTAATTCTTTCTGCCTGCTCTTGTTGATTCCTGACTGTGCCATCATTATCAAAGGTGTTCTTATTTCTGGGTGAGACTGAAGATTTCTTTGGTTTGGCCTTGCCAACTCTTCAGGCCAACCTCAATTTTCTGACAATCTGGCCCAAATCAAAGTTATGGTCTCACTGAACTAGCTCATCCAATCTTCATTCAGAGATTTATACATTTGGTTATTTTCAAACAGATTGTATATGCATACAGCAAAGGAAATTAGAGCAAATACTAACCCAAAAAACTTTTGTTATTTTCTATTTCCATTGCTATCACTATTATTCTTATGTATCTTATAAACATGCATAATTTTATACATTAAAAATTTTAAAGCTTTGTTACCTGACTTCCTAGCACTTAAAAGGTTATAACAACAGAATGGAGTTGGTGGTGGTAACAGAAATCTGACAGCAATGAAGTGACAATATCAACAAAGGCAACAGAAAAAGGCACACATTGAAATATATTGCAACCTGGGAATGGATGTTCATTCAGAATGAGGCACATACATCATTTTTAAAAGGTGAATTATAGAGCTGTATCCTGTATGCTAGACAGCATGGGAATGCATCATATATTTCACAAAATTTTAATCCAGAATAAATAAAAATGCTTGGCACACAAAGGAGTAAGTTTGAGTTACAATATTTGAAAATTAGCAGTGTACAAAATACCTTATTTTTGTTGCTAGGTAAATAAGATAGCAATATTGTTTCATGTAAATATGTACTTAACTGCTTTACATATGGTCAGGTTTTGTTTACAGTGTGATTTTTACCAAAATGTTGTTATTGAAGTTTGTTGACTTTAACCTGCTTATGGGAATAATAGAAACAAGCAAAGACACATATTTAATTGCTTGCACATGTTCCAAACAGGGAGAATGATGCCTTTCTCCATTGTGGTATACGAGGCTGTGACAGTAGGGTGGGTCATCTGGCTGTCTTTTAAAAGGTCTCAATGTCAGTGACATTTCCTTAGTGCAATGTTTCCCAAACTTTTCCAACAACAACAAAAGAAGACAGTTAACATAATACATTCGAAATCTGGGGAAATCTTGTTTATCTTAATTCCAAATGTATCACATTTGTTTCAGAAACATTAAATCCTGTAAACATTTTCATTTTCCTTGCAGTCAAAACATGTGTGGTTATCTTTAGATCTCAATGTCATAACTAAAACACCCAGAGAAATGTCATTATAGAACAGTTATTTCACACACTTCACAAACTAAAGCAGAGGTGGTCACCATTTTCTTAAAAAACTCTATAAAAACTTTCCAATTTTAAAAAGAATATAGAAGAGCTCCCTTCAGTCTTTTCTTCTCCTAGATAGAAACATTTCATGACAGAGAAAATGATGAGTAATAGATATCATTTATAGATTTCTTTGTAGGTGATCATGTCCCTCCCTAGTTTCTCTGATGTAACCTAAATCTGTTTCCTTATGGGAAAATGACAACTCATGCAATATTTGTCTTTTTGGGGTAAGAAGTGTATGCTGGACCATGACAACTTGCACATTTAAATTAGTTTACTCTGAAAGCAGGATAGTTAGCATGCCTCATAACAAGGACACATAGTTATTGGCAGAGTATCTTTGTTAGAAAAAGAAAAATCCTTGAAAGGTGAAGTAAAATGTGTTTATCTTGAAGTTACATGTTGCATTCCATAGTTATGAAGGACAGTCAGCAAAATGTTTAAGAAAAGTTTACTGAGATATCCTAAGGCTGTAAAATCCAAAAGAAATTATTTTATATTTAATCACACAAGAAAACAAATAACAACAATAAAAACAGCCTATGTGTAAAAGCTTTTAATGTAGTAGCACCTTCCTGGTTTTCCGAAGTTTTGAGATGAGCTTTGTCCTCTATTTCCTTCCTACGAATTTTTAAAGCCTTTCTTTATCTTTTCTTTGCCCTATCATCCTCCATGAGCTGTTCTTTTAGAGTGTAAATAAGTAATCCACTTTCCTATCTAGAGGTGGGCTTTTGAGTATGATCTATTCCATGAGTAGATTAAACGCAACATCTCAATTAGGGAAAATTATACAATAATCAAGAATGTAAATGAGTGAAAATTGTTTTTAATGTACACTCTATTTTTCAAAATGACACATAATCCTCATTTTAAAAAAGAAAAATACTATTTTTGAAATCTCATTTTTTGGAGCTTGGTAAATATATGTTTGTCTATTTCCATCTCATGCTCAACTTTCTTCTAATAACTTGTTTTTCTGAAATTTATAGATGTGTATTTTTATATAAAAAAAGAAAAATATTCCACCATTAAAATTGGGAGCGGTTTTATATTTACCATCATGAGTCACCTAAATACGAGATACTTTCTGAGAAATGTGTTCAGTGATTTTGTTGTTGTGCAAACATCAGAGTGTACTTACCCAAACTCAGGTGTTCTAACTTACTACATACCTAGCCTATATGGTATAGCTTATTGTTCCTAAGCTACAAACTTGTACAGCATGCTACTGTACTGAATACTCAAGGCAATTGGAACACAATAACAAACATTTGATATCAAAACATATCCAAAAAACACAGAAAAAATTTAGTATTATAATCTTATGTGACCACCATTACCATTATATATGTGATCTGTTGTTGACCAAAACATCGTTATATGTACATGACTGTATTTAAACACATTTTACATAAGCATAGTAGAGAAAGGAAATATATATGTCTTCTTAGTACATAGTATGTAGAGTACACAATTCTTACATATTAGAGTCATTATGCATGATTGTCTACCCAATGGGACCAGAATCAAGTCATACAGATATACAGTGGTATATAAGTCTGGTGAGTTGTATCTTCTTCATAAGTTATATGAGAAAACTTTCCATTGGATTGATTGAGTAGTGCTCATAATAGGTTATTAGAATAGTTTTCCTTTTTCTTTGATCTAACATTTCATTGGCCCAAATCTTTATTTTTTATTATACTCTGATCCCATTATTCCCACCATCAGCCACATAGTCCAATATTCAAATTTCAACTCTCTGGAATGATATTCCCAGTTCTATAAAATGCCTGGTCTTAGATCTCTAATTTTGTTATTTAGAATTAATCAACTGATCTATAGAAAGTAAGAAACTAAGGAAAGAAATAAAGCTAAAGGTAATATAATGGTGATTATGAGTTTAACTCAAGTCAGACTACTTAATTTTACATTCCAACTTTATTACTTGCTACTCATGTGGCACTGCCTGTAATAATAACCCCTGCTTCATGGGGTTAATGTAGGGATGAAATGAATAATGTACAAAAAATGCTTGGCACTGTGCCTGACAGTATCCCAACATTCTGTAATTATAGTCAACAGTGGAAAGTTATCATGTTAAAGTAAGTAGGAGCTAATAAATCCAAATGCTGCCAGTTGGATAGTTTGAGTTCTTAAACTCTGGAACTTTACCAGAGGAGATGTCTGAGTCTGTTGTCCTGCAAATCTTGAATTTAATTCAATAGCAACAAAAAATTTGAGTATTTACTATTTGCACGATGCTAAGAATTAGAGAATGAATAGAGAGGGGAAAAAGGAGGGAAACCCAAGAAATAACATTCATTAGATATTAAATATGTGTCAGTGTATTTTAAATATTATGCCTTTAACAAGAAAACTGAAAAGTTGCCAAGTTGACAAGTGGTAAAACCACATTTTGAACTCAAGTTCTTCTGACTCCAAACCATGTTCTTTAAGGAGAAAGGCAAACAGAGCTATCTCTAAGGCAATATAGAATGTATTAAGGACTATCAGAGATGAAGGAAAGAGGGATAAACTCCAACTTGGCAGAATCAGATCAAGCAAAATAGAGGAGGAGCCCCTGGAGTATTAAAATATAAGAAATAAACAATAATTGATAATAAAAATCCATGTGCACTATTAAAATTATTACTATGTGGACCACTAAAATGCTTTAGCTGTGGATATTCTAGGTAATAGGGAGACGAAGTGTTTTGGCAGGAAAAGCAGTCTTAACTCAGAATTGAGACAAAAGATGAAGAGAGTTCCATATAGTTCTGTATAGCCAGTGTTTGCGTACATTGGTGGAATGATAGTGATAAAGCTAGAAATGCAGGTTATGGAGGACTCTCTGGAGATCAAGAAATTGTGATTTTTATCCTTGAGAAAAAAAATAGAGTCAGATTGGTTTTTAGCAAAGGAGTCATATCATCATATCTGAATTTTTAGGAAAATAATTATGTTATATGGTAAAGAATGGATTGAAGTAGGTGCTAAATAAACATGAAGAAACCAAAAATGAAAACATTAGAGATTAGTCAAGTACTTAACGTAAAAAAAGAAAAAAATGTGAACTATTAAACTGGGAGTAAAAATGAATCTAGGCGAGATGGATATAAGAGACCATTAGAAACAGAATTGTCGGCTCCGGGTCCCCGCCCTGGTTGAGGTTGCCCAGCCCCATCTCAAGCCGCTGCCACCCAGGGAAGCTCTAGGCACCCACCCCTTGGAGACACAGGCTCCATCACCGGCTGAAGCGTCCCATGCATGGCCCAAAGCCACTGCCAGCGCCCGCTCCTCAGAGCTCCAAGCCCCTGCCCTGGCTGAAGGCGCAACCCCATCTCGAACCACGTTGCCTAGGGAGGTTGTGGTGCCCGCCTCTTGTAGCTGTGGACTCCATCCCTGCCTGGGGCGCCCCACCAGGCCTATGGCCACCGCTGCCCCACAGGCCCCCAGCGCCTGCACCTCAGAGCTCCTGGCCGCTGCCCGGGCTGAAATGCCCATCCCCACCTGGAGCTACCACCCCCACGAAGGCCCCCAGCACCAGCACCTCAGAGCTATGGACTCCCCCTGACTGAGGCACCCCACCAGGCCCAAATCCACCACCGCCCACGCAGACCCTTGGAGCTGCTCATCAGAACTCTGTACCCCCTCCCTGGCTGAACAGCCCAGCCCTGCCTCAAGCCACCACCCTATCAGAGGCCCTCGATGCCCACCCCTCGGAGCAACAGGTTCCATCCCTGACTGAAGCACCCCACCAGGCCCTAAGCTGCCACCACCCATGGAGGCCCTCGGTGTCGCCCCTCGGAGCTGCAGGCCACCTCCCTGGCAGAAGCGCCCAGCCCCATCTCAAGCCGCTACCGCCTGCCCGCAGAGGCCCTCAGCATATGCCCCTCTGAGCTCCAAGCCCCCACCCGGACCTAAGGGCCCACCCTGCCCCAAGCCCTGCCACCCACAGAACTCTGGGCTCCCTCCCCAGCTGTAGCATCCAACCCTGCCCCAAGCCTCCACCACCCAGGGAGACCCAAGGCTCCTTCCCCATGGAGCTCTGGGCTCCCTTGTTGGCTACACTACCCCGCCCCCTAGCCACCCTGACCATTAGGCTGACCAGTAATGCCCAGCAGTCTCGCACTCCACCTCCCCCAACTGCCTCTGACCACAGTGGGACCAGAGAATAGCTGGAGCTAGAAACCAGGCAGAGTCCTGCATTGCCCCATGAGCTCCACCCAGCTCTATGCATCTTCCAGCCTGGTACCTAAAAACAAAGAAAAAAAAAGAGACCAAGCCGCATGTGACACACCGACCTACAGCACCTGGCTGTATCGCACTCCGCAAGCTGCGCCCCCCAGCTGGATCTGGCGGCAGTAGAACCTGGGATCATCTGGAGCCCTTTGACCAGGCAGAGACCTGTAGTGACTCACCCACCCAGCTCTGTGTAACCTCCAACTTGGGAGCTAAGACCTCATGGTGTGTAAGGAAAAAGTACATCTTAAGGAGGTTGGTCAGCTTGTGCATCTGTATGATAGTATGCCCTAGTTTGTTTGTTGTTGTTGTTGTTGATTGTTTTCATTTTTGTTTTCTCTTGCTCTTATCTATCTTCAGGTCTATTTTCATTTATTAGTGGGTACCTCTGTCCTCCCTTTTACTGTCCTGTCTCCACCTTCTGCTTCCCCCACTCCTTGTTCCATTTCTTTCCCTTTTCTTAAATCATTTTACTTTCAGGGAGCAAACCAATACCCCCACTCCATGAACAGATTACAAGGCAGTGAGAAGCAGGATCCAGAGTATCCATACACCTGTCAGTGGATACTGGGATCTGCAGAAAAATTTTGAATTATGTTTCCCCCCTCAAATAAATCTAGAGCTGCAAAAGGTATAACCCTCAACCTACAGTCCAGCCTCAGAATCAAACAAAGCCAGAAGATTCACATAAGGACGAATAGGAGACTGAGCAAACAGAAGCAAAAATCAACCCTGCTACCCCTGAACAACAGATTTAAAGAAGACAGAAGGAGAGGGAAAAAAAAAGGAAAAAGTGGAGAGGCAGATCTACACAAATGAAGAAAAATCAAAAGAAGAATATAGATCTCACACAGATCTCTGGGAGGTCAGACACTGAGAAAACAGACTTCAGAAGGCAAACAATGAAGAGTCCCCAGAATGACTGGTCACATACAACAAACCCAGGTATTAAGACATTAATAGAGAGAATAAAAAGAATAGAGGAGATACTAGAGGAAAATAGGAAGGAGTTGATAATTGAGATAACAGCAGTAAAGAATACTGTGATTGAAATAAATAACAAACTAATAAGAATGGAAAGCAGAATTAGCCAAGCAGAAGACAGAATCTCAAAACTTGAAGACCAAAATATAGAACTAAACCAAACTTCCAAAAACATAGAAGAGAAGCTTTAAAAAATAGAACAAAACCTTCAAGAGATGATTGATTACTTCAAAAGAATGAACCTAAGAGTAATTGGCCTTCCTGAGGCAGAAGGAGAGACAGAGACCACCCTGGAACAAATATTCCACGAAATTATTCAAGAAAACTTCCCTCACCTCATTAATGATATGAAAATTCAAACACAAGAAATTCAGAGAACTCCAGCAAACAACAAATGAGAAGACCAACTCTTAGGCACATAATAATCTGTCTGAACAAAAGTAGGTATAAAAGAAAAAATCCTAAAAGCAGCAAGAGAAAAAGGTCAGACTACCTACCAGGGAAGACCAATCAGAATAGCGGTAGATTTACCTACAGAAACCCTTCAGGCTAGGAGAGCTTGGAGTCCAATATTCAAAGTTCTCAAAGATAAACAACTTTAACCAAGAATAACCTACCCAGTCAAGCTAAGCTTCATCAGTGAGGGAAAATTAAAATCTTTCCCAGACATCCAATCCCTAAGAATGTATGATATTTCCAGACCAACCCTACAAGAAACTCTTAAGAAAGTATTAAACACAGAAGAAAAAGGAAAAAGAACACCAATATTCTTCACAAGAGTGCAGGAAAAAGACTGAAAACACACATGAACCAACCCAAAAAACCAAAAGAAAGACAACAAACAAGTACAACAACTCTATAATAACATCATGGCAAAAATAAACCCTCACATTTCAATAATTAGCTTGAATGTGAATGGACTCAATGCACCACTGAAAAGACACAGAATGGCAAAATAGATAAAATATCATGAGGCAACAATATATTGTCTCCAAGAGACTCATCTCACTAGCACACTCACAGACTCAAAGTAAGAGGATGGGAAACAAATTTTCAGGTGAATGGAACACAAAAGAAAGCTGGAGTTGCAATCTTAATCTCAGACAAAATACCTTTTAGTCTATCAAAAATCAAAAAAGATGAAGAAGGTCACTATATAATGATAAAAGTTTCAATTCATCAACAAGAGATATCCATCCTAAACATATATGCACCTAATATAGGAGCACCAATGTTCGTAAAGCAGCTTCTAGACAAACTTTAAAAAGAGATTGACTCTAGCACTATCATAGCAGGGGACCCTAATACCCTACTCACAACCCTGACAGATCGTCAAGACAAAAAATTGCAAGGACACCCAGAACCTTAATGAGACTCTTGAACAAATGGACTTAATTGATACTTGCAGAACACTCCACCCAATGACCACAAAATATACATTCTACTCACCACCACATGGAATGTACTCCAAGATCGACCAAATCATTGGTCATAAATCAAACATAAACAAATTTCATAAGATTGAAATCTTGCCATGCACCTTTTCAGACCACAGTGGAATAAAAATAAATATCAACACCAACAAAATTTCCGCAAAGCCCACAAAGACATGCTGCCCACAGCATGATGCTGAACAATGACTGGGTCAACACTGCAATCAAAGAAGAAATTGAAAGATTCCTGGAAACAAATGAAGATGAAGAAGCATCTTATCAAAACCTCTTGGATGCCATGAAATCAGTTTTAGGAGGGGAATTCATATCTCTACGAGCACACATCAAGAAAATGGAAGGATCACAAGTGGAGAGCCTAACAAACCACCTAAGGGAGCTGCAAAGAGAAGACCACCAAAACCCCAACTTTAGCAGAAGAATCCAAATCACAAAAATAAGAGCCCAAATACAGGACTTAGAAGATAAAAATATCATAGAAAACATCAACACAACAAAAAGCTGGTTCTTTGAAATAATTAACAAGATTGATGGGCCCCTAGCCAGACTGACCAAGAAAAAGAGAGAAAAAGCCCAAATTAGAAATACAAAAAAACAAATCACAACTGACCCCAAAGAAATACAAAAGATTACCAGATTACTATGTACACCTATGTGGAAACAAACTTGATAACCTAGATGAAATGGAAGACTTTCTGACATCACACAACCTCCCCAGGTTGAAACAAGAAGACATTGAGACAATGAATAGACCAATAACCTAGGAAATTGACTCTGTCATACGAAAACTACCTACCAAAAAAAAAAGCCCTGGAACAGATGGCTTTCTAATACAATTCTACAAAACATACAAGGAAGAGCTGATTCCAATCCTATTGAAAGTATTCCAGGCAATTGAGAAAGATGGAATTCTTTCCAAATCATTTTATGAAGCTCATATTACACTGATACCCAAACTGGATAAAGATACAACAAAAAAAGAGAACTACAGGCCAATATCCCTCATGAACATAGATGTAAAAATCCTCAAAAAAATTCTAGCAAATCGGATCCATAAACACATCTCAAATATCATCCACCATGATCAAGTAGGCTTCATCCCCAGGATGCAGGACTGGTTCAACATTCACAAGACTATAAATGTTATTAAATACATCAACAGATGTAAAAACAAGAACCACATGATTATCTCATTAGATGCAGAAAAAGCCTTTGATAAAATTCAGCATCACTTCTTGATAAAAACCCTCAAACACCTAGGTATAGAAGGAACATACCTAAAAATAGTAAGGGCCATCTATGACAAACCCACAACTAACATACTGCTAAATGGACAGAAGCTAGAAACATTTCCCTTGAAAACTGGAACAAGACAAGGTTGCTCACTTTCACCCCTCTTGTTCAGTATTGTGTTGGAAGTCCTAGCCCAGGCAATTAGATAAGAGAAGGAAATCAGTGGCATCCAAATAGGAAAAAAGGAAGTCAAGTTATCCCTCTTTGCTGATGATATGATCCTATACCTTGAAAATCCAAGAGAATCTGTTAAAAACCTGCTTTCACTGATAAAGGACTTTGGCAAAGTCTCAGGACACAAAATAAATGTGCAAAAGACAGTTGCATTCCTATACACCAACAACAAGCGGCAGAGACCCAAGTAAAAAACACAATCCCATTCACAATAGCCACCAAAAAAATGAAATACCTCGGCATCTTCCTAACCAGAGAAATGAAGGACCTTTACAATGAGAATTACAAAACACTGCTCAGAGAAATTCAAGAAGACACAAACAAATGGAAAAATATCCCATGCTCAAGGATAGGAAGAATCAACATTGTTAAGATGTCCATCCTACCAAAGGCAATCTACAGATTCAACGCAACGCCCATTAATTTACCAACATCATTCTTCCCAGACCTGGAATTGACAATACAGAAATTTATATGGAAACATAAATGATCATGAATAGCCAAAACAATCCTTAGCAAGAGAAACAAAGCAGGAGGTATCACACTTCCAGACTTCAAACTCTACTATTAAACTACAGTAATTAAAACATCCTGGTATTGGTACAAGAACAGGCACATAGGCCAATGGAACAGGATAGAGATTCCAAAAGCAAAGCCTCAATTCCTCAACCAACTCTTTGACAAAGCCTCCAACAACAACTCCTGGAGAGAGGAAAACCTCTTCAGTAAATGGTGCTGGGAAAACTGGCTGGCCACAATGCAGAAGACTGAAACAGGACCCCTACCTATCACCATACACAAAAATTAACTCTAAATGGATCAAAGACCTAAATGTAAAACCTCAAACTATAAGAATCTTAGAAAACACAGGAGAAACCCTTATGGAAATTGGAACTGGTAACCAATTACTACTCAGAACCCTAAAGGCCAATACCTTAAGAAATAAGATAGATAAGTGGGACCTCATCAAATTAACAAACTTCTGCAAAGCAAAAGAAACCATCAAGAGAGCAGGGAGACACCCCACAGAATGGGAAAAAATATTTGTCAGCCGGGCTCAGTGGCTCAGCCTGTAATCCTGTGCCTTTGGGAGGCTGAGGTGAGTGGATTGCCTAAGCCCGTGGGTTTGAGACCCGCCTGGGCAGCGAGACCTCATCTCTACAATAAATCAAAAATTAGCTGGGCATGGTAGCGCGCACCTGTAGTTCCAACTACTCGGAAGGCTGAGGCTGAAGGATCGCCAGAGCCCAGCAGGTCGAGGGTGCAGTGGCTGGGAGCGGCCACTGCACTCCGGTCTGGGCGATAGTGAGACTTCGACTCAAAAAAAAATGTGGGCAAAAGACATGAATAGACACTTCTCAAAAGAAGATATATGGACAGCCAACAGACACATGAAAAAGTGCTCAGCCTGACTCATCATCAGAGAAATGCAAATCAAAACCACATTGAGATACCACCTAACCCCTGTAAGAATGGCCATCATTAATAAAACAAACAACCACAGATGCTGGTGAGGATGTGGAGAAAAGGGAAAGCTTCTACACTGCTGGTGGGAATGCAAACTAGTGCAACCTCTTTGGAAGACAGTGCGGCAAATTCTGAAAGAACTAGAAATTGACCTTCCATATGACCCAGCAATTCCCCTATTGGGAATATACCCAGAGGAACTTAAATCATTCTACAAAAAAGATACCTGCACACGAATGTTTATTGCAGCTCTATTCACAGTAGCAAAAACATGGAACCAACCATGTTGCCCATAGAAGCTGGAGTGGATAAAAAAAAGTAGTACATATACACAATGGAAAATTATGCAGCCACAAAGAACAACAAATACACGGATTTTGCAGCAACTTGGATGGATTTGGAATCGATCATACTCAGTGATTTATCACAGAAACAAAGAACAGAGTTCCATATGTTCTCCCTCATCAGAGGCCCTTGAACAATTATAATGCTATAAGAAAGCAATTGACAGTAATGGGAAACTGTTGGTCGGTGGGGGGGGGGGGTGGCAGTTGAGGGAAACTGCTAGAGGAGGGAAGGGCATACCTCATTAACAGGGGTACCTGCATGATCAATGTTTATATACCTAACCCTGACTTGTATCCCACATCTTTACAATAAAAATTTTAAAAAATAAAAATAAATTTTAAAAAAATGATAACCAAAAGAAAAAAAAGAAATAGAATTGTCAGAATTTGGTGGATAAGTGGATGTCAATGGATAAATGGATGCCAATAAGAAAGAAAAAAAGCCTTCAGGATATTTAGGTCATGTTGCCAGTAAGTGTTTAGGAATGTGTTCTGTGATTCCAGAGAGAGAGAGCACATAACCAGAATCAATGAAAGAAAATGGAGAGATAATATATCATCAATAAGCAGATGGGCAGAGTTCGTAATACCTCCATCATGTATTTAGGTGTATAAGTATATATAGTGTATGTAAGAAGGAAGTACTATACAGTTCTCCTTCAAGAAAATGTGTAAAAGTTAAAGCCATAGAAGTAAATGAAGGAGATAAGATTCCTTATCAGGAGAGACTATGGAGTAACAAGAGAAAACCAAAGATAGACTTGGGAAAATGGCTTTAAATAAGGGACAGACACAAGTAAAGAAAGTACTAAAGAAAATAAGAATATTAAAATAGATGAGTCAAAAAGAAAGGAGATACAGCAAGGAAGAATGCCATGGAATGCTGAGAAGACAATAGGAAAGCAAAAGCAGTCATGGGTACCAGACACAATAGTAAGTTCAAGAGAGAGGTCTTCAATAAATTCAAGTCATGTGGCCACTAATTATTTAGAAATGTGTACTGTAGTTCCAGAAAATATCAGAGCCAGAAACAATAATAGATGTTATACCAATCAGGATAATGACCACAAAAAAGAAGTCATTGATCAGGCAGTTAGAAAAGCTTTGCTGTGTTATTAGTCTTTTAGAGTCAGTGGGTTGAGGATTAACAGTAGATGAAGTAATGCAAGCAAGAATTTCAATCTTTTATGAAAAAGTTGGCAGTGAAGAACATTGGCTTGGCTTAAAGGAAAAAATTAAGACAAGGATAGACTCTTTTTATGTCTAAGAGGAAGGAAACAAGAGGAAGAAGAATATTTTTCAAAATATCCTTTATAGGAGCTAACAAACAGAGCAAAGTTGGGGGAGAATAAAATGGGTCTTGATCAACAGCATCACAGGAGAAAGGCCAGAAAAGAATATAAGCACACAGTTACCTGAGGCAGAAAGAAAGGGGGAATATTGGGGAATGCTGGAGGTTATTTTGAGCCATCAGAGAGGGAATTTGAAGAGTTTTAGAAATATGTGTGTGTGTTATGTGTTTAATCATTTTGCTTCTTTTACAGCAAAGGATGAAATGAAATCATCTTCTAAAAGTGGAAAAAGCAAATTAGGGTGATGGTATGAATAAGGCAGTAAAGGCTTTACAAGATATGGAATCAATTTAAGTGCCTATCAAGGAATGAATAGATTAAGAAAAGTGGTCTATTTGTACAATGGAAAACTATTCAGTCATAAAAAGATTGAAATGTTGTCATTTGCGGCAGCATGAATGAACCTGGGGGACACTACACTAAGTAAAAGAAGCCAGACACAGAAAGACAAACACCGTGATCTTACCCATATGAAGGAAATAAAAACATTGACCTCCTAGAAGCAGAGAGTTAAGTAGTAGTTACCAGGCACCTGGAAAGTGCCCAGGGGAGGAGAAGATAGACAGAGGTTGGTAAACAGGTACAAAGACACAGTGTGACAGGAGGAATGAGTTTTAAGGTTGCATTGCATGGTAGGGTGTCTATATAGTTAACAATAATATATTGTATTTCAAAATAACTAAAAGATAGGATTCTGAATGTTTTCACCACCAAGATGGGGTCAAGATTTGAGATGATGAATTTGCTAATTACCCTAACTTGATCATTACACAGGTAAACATTTATTAAAACATTACATCTTACCCCATAAATATGCACAATTATTATGTGTCAATTGAAAATAAAATAAAGCTTTACAAAAAATGTTTAAAGGCTTTTAGTTTTCTCTTTGAGCGATAGAGAAATTATTTGAAGAGAAACAAATAAGAAAATTGTCAAACAGTTCTAAGGCTCACTTTGAAATTGCTAGCACTCCAAACAGCAAACGTGAAATTCTGGAGAAAGAGAAGGGTTCAATTATCTCAGGACTTGAAATTGTCTCAGGTGATAGCACAATGACAAAAGAAGTAAAATAGTTGAACCAGGAATTCAATCTTGTCTATAGGTCAAAGAAACCAGAAAAGGGGAGGGTGAACACCAGATGATAATGGCAGCAAACACTGTGTAGCTCTTCCTGTGTGCTAGGCACTGATCCACAGTTTCTAATCTAGTAATCCTTTTCATCGATTGCATGTCATACATACAAAAAATGTTTTTCTCTTTTTCTAACTAGCTGTACACTCCACACTCACACTTCCACTTTTAATAGACTTTATTTGTAAATGTATTTGTATATAACACATCATTTTCAGTACACATGGGGCATTTGTTTTCACTTTTCTCATTCATATTCTAGATGGCTCTGGTTCAGCACTGGAACATTTAGCTCATTTTCCAAACATCACATTAATGCATGATTTAGGAAGTAAACAACAATTGAAAATAAAATCCTCTTGGATATTCTGTTGTTTTAAAATCTGAAGGGTTCAGTAATCCTTTAAATCTGTAATCACTAAAAGAAAGCCATTGTCACTAAATCACATGTAGTTCTACATAAACCATATAATGCAAAGTTCTCCAAAGAATAATTATCGTTAAATGTGACGATGAAGTAGTAATAGTATGTTACAAGGCCAGTTACACACGCATGATATTTTATTTGACGTTATTGAAGTCTTTATTCTCTTGCTTAGAAGTGAGGTTATGGCAGATTCAATCATGGCCATAAAATTATCAGAGGTGAAAAAGCAGTTCTACAGTGTTTGTTAAAACAAGAATATTCAGCAATATGCTTGAGCAAGGAGATATATTTGAATTGAAGCTGGCCTGCTAACCAATAAATTGATTCATTTTAATATATGATTTATCCCCACCACAAAAATACATATTTGGTCCCTAATTTTTAATTATATTATTAATATTATTAAATATAGTGCATTTCTTTTAAATTTTTAAATAAAATCATCTTATTGTAATCATTACAGAGAAACTTTATTATATTGATAATAACTTTATGTTTCTATATTTATGTTATTTTCTTCTCTCCTAGAATGTCTTGTATTTATAATTTAAATTCTAGAAAATGTGCCTATTTTCATTATTTTAACATTTTTCCCTATTCCATCTTTCCTTCATAAGGTTATTTTTTAACCTTAATTATATCTGTAAAGTCTCTGTTTTCTTCTATTTTTGCATTACAAAAACATGTAGAAGATTCATCTTTTAATTTTCAACAACTATGTTTTTTCTGGGTCAGATTAAATCCTGACATTTTTCTTGTAACACAATCAGAGTTTTAATGAATGATGTTATTGAGAGTTATTAATATATTATGTTGTCTGACTATTAATAGCATTTTAATTTTCACAGAATTGATCTCTTTTAAACTGAGAAACTAGAATGAACACAGACAGGTTAAACAACTTGTTCCAAGTTGCAGACTAAGAGAAGTCCCAAGATCTCCCAACACTCAGAGTCTTACCTTCAACATCCCATGAATCAAGCACACAGAGAGGACTATATCCTAGACATCTTATCCCCATTCCCCATCCCTCAGTCTTCTTAAGTTTGCTTTTTTAAATCTAGCTAAAAAGGCATTTTTTAAATAGTCAGAAACAGAATAGATTCTGTACAAAAAGGCTTTGTGTGTAAACATGTCTCCAACAGGCAAATGATAGATAGCACCATGAGCATTTTTTACCTTCACAGCTTCAGCCATTTGCTAGCTTATACAATTTTAGAGGGGTGTCATAATACTATTGAATTGATGACAGCAACAGACAAGAATTTAGAGTCAGGAAGATTCCTTCAGACAGGCATTCCCCAAATGAACTGATAACAGTTGAGAGTTTAAGTGACACCTCTTTTCTAAAATCCCTAGAACAAAAACCTAAAAAAGCCAAGGGCTCTCATGGCATCGGGTGTGAATTGACACACAATTCATCCCTTGAATAATATCATATCATTCTATAAGCCTTTATGCTAGCAAATCATATAGAATATGGCTCCATTTATTTTCCTTTGGAAAGTAATTAAGCGAAAATCTTTTATCTTCTTTTTATTTCCTTTGATCAAAAAACAGCTAGCTGCCAAGAAATTTCCCATTATTCAGCATAAAAAGTGTATTTATATTTATGTCAATTACAAATATACATTTTGACAGTAACTTTGGCATATATATTTTGTTTTTGTTTTTGTTTTTTTTGAGTTGGAGTCTCACTCTGTCGCCCAGACTGGAGGGCAGTGGCCGCTCCCGGCCACCGCAGCCTCGACCTGCTGGGCTCCGGCGATCCTTCCACCTCAGTCTTCCAAGTAGCCGGAATTACAGGCATGCGCTACCATGCCTGGCTGATTTTTTGATTTATTGTAGAGATGAGGTCTCGCTTCCCAGGCGGGTCTCCAACCCGCAGGCTCAGGCAATCCACTCACCTCAGCCTCCCAAAGGCGCGGGATTGCAGGCTGAGCCACCAAGCCTGGCTAGCATATATATTTTAATTAAAATGTTCATAAATTTGGTACTTGCAGAGGAAAAGTTATATATAATTTGAAGTCTTCTTGTATGCTCTTGAAAACATCAAAGTAATTTTCTAATCTCTCATGACATTGACTGTGTGCCCTACGGAACAGTAATTTATGACCAACAACCAAGTGGCATGGGTTCAAATTTTGTATATGTACTAGAGACTGCACAAATTGCTCCCATTTGCCAAGTCATAACTCAGTGATTATAAGGCTATTTTTAGTCCTACATTGTACAGAAGTAACCTGTTCCTTAATGCTAATACATAGCCAACTATGGAAGAAATTGCTTCAGTACTCAACTGACCTGGTGGATGGCCAAACTTTCAGTTAAATCATCTCTGGCCAGATGGGAGTTTTATACAAAACTACTCAGTCTTTCTTTTTATCCAAAGACTCACAGGATTTCTGGTACCTCTTCCAAACAACTCTTCTCAAATGCACTTCAATGAGTTATGTCTACACTGATCAGAAACATGTGGATTGAATTTTTCTAAGTTTTTAAAAAATTAAATGAAGAGAGTGTAGTAAAATGAATTTTGAACTGTTCCAAAATGAAAAAATTAAATCAAGTAAGACACTGTGGATTCAAGAAGTCATTGGACTTTTCACGCTAATGCTGGATTCCTGTTAGTTAGAATGGCTCCTGTGCTATCCATTATATATGTGATTTTTTTTTCTCAAACTACGATTAGGGCATTGAACATGCAGTTAGTTTTTGCTTTTAAAAAAATATTGCCTAGTGTTTAATTAAAAATTATACTCAAACTCATGAGCGCCACATGCCTAGAGAGAGTATTTACTAGCACTCCTTTAGGCCAGATGGGCTCCCTGGCATTTGTCAGTAGCTTGAAAGTACATGCTCTTAACTAAAGAAGGTGACGAACAAGATCTCTCACCATCAAAAGGTGAATGACTCCAAGTGACCCTTCCCAAAAGAGAATCATGATGTGAAGGATGGCAGGACACAATGATACAGTGTCTAATACTGCCGCATCTAATATGGTAGCTGCCAGCTACATGTGGCTGCTGAAAATTAAGTTCAAATTAATTTAAATGAAACTATATTAAAAATTATGTTCATCAGTTGCAATAACCACATTTCAAGTGCTCAATAGTTATATGCCACACTGAGTAGTGAGGGGATAAAACATTTTCACTATTGCAGAAAACTCTGTTGGCCAGAGTTGGACCAGTATAATGCCTGGCATGTGCTAGGCACTAAAGTAAATTGAAGAAAAGATACATGAAAAGATACAAGAAAAGATAAGCTACTAAAGACAGGCTCTGAAGCAAGACTACTTGGGTTAAATTTATAAACTATATAATCTTGAACAAGTAGCTTAATCTTTCTGGACCTTGGTTTGTTTCCTTATCTATAACATTAGAATAATAATAACATTATTTTCCTCTAGATTTAGATATGTTAACACAAATAGAGTGTTAAGAATAGTCCTTAGTGCATAGTAAGGGGCCAATATATATTAGTTTTTGTTGTCATTGTTGCCGCTATAGTTGTGATGATGTTGCTGAGAATGATGACTTAAAATCACTTACTGTGATAGTTTCAAAAATGCTCCCCAATGAGCAATGAACCTCCCAATATTTATTCCTTTGTGTAATCTGCTTCCACATTGAATACCAGCCCACCTTGTGACTGACTTCAACTAATAGAATATAGTAGGAGTGACACAATCCAGTTTTGAGTTGAAGCCTGACTGCTTCTTCTCCTGTGCTTTTGGGAGCATTTGAGCCGCCATGTACAAAGCATAGCTAACCTGATACAGAGAGGTTATGTGAAGAGAACATGCAGAGAGACCACAAAGAGAGGTGAGAACTTGGAGACTAAATAAAAAGATAAAGAAACTGGGCCATTCTATCATCTCAGTTCAGCCCAACCTTGTAGCTATCCTGCCAAGACACGGGAATCATCTTGGATGTTCTAGTATTCACTAACATTTAACCACAGCCATATGAGTGACCCAAGTCAGGAAAGGAGAACCAGTCATCTGAGCCCCAATCAGTCAACAGAAACTTGAGAAATACTTATACATTGCTATTTTAAGCCACTTAATGATGTCGTGGCTCATTAGGCAGCAATAGATAATCAAAGCACTTATTATTAGTTGCAAAACTGCATTTTAATCTTCAGAATCAAGTAACCATAGATGCAATTTAAGGTTCTTTACCCATTGCCTTGCACTTTCAATAAATTTTTGCTTATTTTATCTGTCACATCAGCCCTTATCTTACATAGCCTCTTTACTACATTTAAGCATATCTACTTGACCTATCCTTTATATAAACTTTTATTTTTATAATTCTTATCCATAGCACTTTACCAATGATAGTCTCCTCTTTCTTAAACACCAATCTATTTTTATTTTCTTCTTCCAGGAAGTCTTCTTAACTGTATTTGTATTCTTCCTTAGCTCACATGTATGT
Organism: Carlito syrichta; assembly: GCF_000164805.1. Lineage (NCBI taxonomy): Eukaryota > Metazoa > Chordata > Mammalia > Primates > Tarsiidae > Carlito > Carlito syrichta. The sequence goes on from NW_007246498.1 coordinate 256,312, forward strand.
ATCTTGTACCACATAAATGTACAGATTGTATATGGTTTACTTAGTATTAAGTCCCAATTGTGCCTCAATCTAATTTCTCTTTTAAGAATAGGAGTATATTTGTTTTCAGTGTTTGGTATATTGCACTGCACTGTACCATATATAGACTGTCTTCTAGGGACAGACCAATATTACCAAACTCTAGAAATGGCTGACTAAAATATCAATGTTTGTTCATCAATTTGTATTAAGAATAAAAATAAGCAAGATAACTGAACATGACACAATAGTTTCCTCATGTTATGGCATTTTTAACTACTAGACCATCAACATGGGAAACTAAATTATGGCCAAAGTTTGCCTGATGAGGAGTGTTACATGATTGAATGCCTAATAACATTCATTTAAGAGTGTCCTGAATCCATATGCATAGTAAGGCTATGCCTACTGCCTAGCCCAGCAAGTCCTCAGGCCAGGAACACTTTTTCCTAGACTGTGTTGAATAAATACTCCCCAACTAAATTTTCATTCATTCAAAAGATATTTACTAAGCATCTATCACATGTCAAGCATTAGGGATAAAGCAATGCCCTAAAGAAACAAAAATCTTCATTCTAGTGGAAGTTACATTCCAGGAAAGGTTTCTGGCTTACTGCTAAGCTCCCCAAAATAAATTCTAAAAAAATAAAAATAGGCTCACATGTATATAGCTATTGCTTTTCCATATTAGAAAACATGCATTTTACCTCAGATGTTGAGCCTGCAATATCAAAAAAATAAGCAAATATCCCCCACTGAGGCAGAGATAAGGAATTGTAGTTTGCCAGAGATATAAAATATGAACCAAATATTGCATGAGTTGTAAAGCGTTAAGTCATTGTGTAAACACAAGAGTCATTATAGCCCATTATTTTAAAAAGTGATTTTGAATTTTTAAGCAAAATCGAAGCAAATGTCTAGTGCAGTCTATATTCTATGGTACATGTTTTAATCTAATGTTTATTTCTTTAAAATTTGTCAAAATATCTAGAGAGTGAAAAATAATTTTATTTAGTATAATCTAATGTTATCTCACCTCTGTCAGTATGAGCTTTATCACCAACTAACAGGTTGCAAATATGGTTTGCATTTTACTCACCTAATAAAATGCCTTGAGGGATCATTTTTATGTGAGAATTAAAGATATATATATTTAGCTGGGTTAGGTAGAAGAAGTGCTCCCCCTCCACTTCCTACTCTCTAGAAGTATAAACATTTAGCCTTCAGTAATACAGTTTGAATGACCTGAAAATGTCTATAAACACATTTTCTCCTTCTTATCTAGTGCTCCTCTCTGTACATTGGGATCAGTGTTTAGATTATTTCTAGAGAGGGGACAGCACCAATGCCTGTAAAATGTCAAGGGGGTCATCTGAGCATGAATTCACCATTGGAGCCTGGAAGGAATGCATTTACTTTTAACAGGCTACAGTTTTAGCCTGTGAAAAATTAGTGTGTCAAGGGATAGCCATTTAAGGAAGGTAAGTGTAAAGTTACTCCACCATTAGGTCTGTTGGAGTGAAATAACCAAACTTCAAGGAAGTTCCCGAGCATCAGAAAATGATGACAGCGATGCAGATTGTAAAAATATGACCAATGTTAGTAATGACGCTAATACTAACAGTGCTTATAGAACACAAAGGTTTACAAATTTAAACTACTATATGTGATTCCTAAAAAGTTTACTCTCTTTTTAACATTATACTGCTTGTCCCTAATAAGTAACTCTATAATACAGATACCTAACTGACATGTTTTTATTAACATCTAACATTTTCTATTTTATAAAAGTACAAGATATTCTGCGGTTGTTTTATCTTTGTCTCAATGAGACTCTTCCTAATTTCCATGGAAGCATATAGCTCATTTTTTTGTTGAAGATTTTCTGAAAAAAATCAGAACACTTAAGATCAAATTCACTGTTTTGGTCAAAGAGAGGTCTACATGTGGCTAAGTAATGCAACAGAAAGATTATAAAGTCAGACAGTTATTAACTATTTCTCATTGGATATCTTTTTAACTTCTTTTTTTTGTCTATTAAAAAATGTTATAATAATACCATTTCAAAAAGTTATCAAATGAAATTAATGTGAGATATCTGTAATGCTGCCAAGTTCACAAAGATTAGTTATATGTATGTTTACTGTAGAAATGAAGGGAAAAGTCATACTAGAAAGAGTGAAACTGAAGAAATTCTTAAGTGTTCAAAATATGTATTAATCACCACCATTAAGCAACCTAAGAGGCTCTTTCATAGGACCAAAATCTTCACCATTTTCACACCAAGTCTTTTTTTTATTAAGATTGCTAAAAACTACTTTGATTTAGCAATTCAAAGACAAAGATGCAGAAATTTCCACAAGGTAATTAATACATAAATATGGACTTTAAACCAGGAAATGTATAGACCCTCAGTAGTAGATTTGCTGTCTCAAATGAAACTTTTCTTTGTACAGAAAATGAAGCCATGGTGTTTGGACCTAGATCACAGCCATACAGTTTGAGAAGTAGTCTCTGTGGAAGTTACTGACGATCAGGTTTGTGCAGCCCAAACACTGTTGGCAAAGTAACTTGCAAACCGTAAGGAAGCTGTAGACAAGACTGACACTCCTTGTTTCCTATAAGAGTAGTTTTTGCAAAATTATGACTATAGATTAGATAGTTTTCAGAAGGCAGAAAATTGAATGAATTTTATGCTCCTTTTTTTCCCTAATATCTTTCTAATTTATCATCCAAATCCCTACTGCTACAGCTCTTTCCTCATCACTTCAGTGGAAAGAGAACAACTCAGAAGCCGGTGAATTATTCCCAAGAAAACCTGACCTATACAAAGTCTAGCAAGAGGATTAGCACAGACTTCTTGCCTGCTGTGCTTTTATTTATGCATGGTTCATAAAAGCATGGTGCTGATTTTCATTTAACTTGTTATCCACTCTAATCCCATTATTTTTCTACTACTGTTGCCTTATTCTGAAATGTTCAGTCTTGTATCCTTAGGATTGTTTTGTCCTCACAGGAGAATTCCACTTTAGTGTTTCTATCAGCCATCACTCAGCTTATCAAAGGCATTTTGAAATGCAAGACTCTTCTCCAGACTCTCACTATCAAGGTTCAGTTAAAATATGTACAAAAGCCTGCATAATTGGCAAATACAATTATCAACAACATATACTAAGTATTCTAAAACGGTTATGGTAGTGTGTAGATTACAGTGGATAATAGGAAGATACCTAATGCATTGTCTCCATTCAAAGTGATCTAAACTGCCTGTTTAGGCCTGGCATCCAGAAAAACAAGCAGAAATGCAAAACAATGTAAGGAGTTCAAAAAAGGAAGAGAAGAGGCTTAGGTGTTAATAGCTTTGAAGGAAGGTGAGGATGCTATTGAAGGTACAGAAGAGGAATGCCAATGACAAGGGCAAGGGAAACAGTTTAGCGAAGGCATAGAGGATATCTAGAGCCAATTTAAATCAAACTGAGAAGAGCAGGGTGCCTGAAATCAAGACTCCATTCGGAGATTTACAGGGGAACTAGGAAGATGGACTTGTACCAAAATTATGGAGAGCATTTCATACCAGGTCTGTCTGTCAAAAATATCCAAAGGGTAGTACAGCATGGTGGTTAAAGTACAATGAATAAAAAGCTGAGTCCAAATCTAGGTGATGCTACTAACTGTGAGTTCTTTGGAAAGTTATAGTATTTATTTCTCCAGGTATAAAATGGGGACCCCAATGGTGCCCACTCTCAGGGCACATGTGGGTACATAAGACAGTACATGCCAAATGATTTATAATAGTGGCTGAGCCAGTCACTGCAATGACACTAAAGATATAAGTGAACAAAACACATGTGATTCCTTTTATCAAAAGTTTAAGTTAAGGAGTTTTGGATTCATTGGGTTGGGTGAAAGGCAGCTCCTCCTTTCTTTCTTTGTTTAAAAAAGAGAAGTGATGAAAACTGACTTGGAGATAAATAATCCATTAATCTTGTGGTTGACTTATAGAGTAGTAACAGTTAAATGTATATCAGCTAGGGACTTTATAGCAGAAATATTAGAATGGCTTACTAGTTGAAGTTATAAAAGATAAAATCTGTGCATCAAGAAGAATTACATTTATTTGCATGTTTGGCTGAGATCTGAAGTGATAAAATGAGGAGGAACATCATAGTTGTAAGGGCACAAAATCCTTCTGTGGAATTTTACTTTTTTTTTTTTTTAAGATTTCAGTCATTATTTATAATCACTAAACAAACAACAACAAAAAAACACTATTTACTAACTTATGCCTTAATTCTCCTGAGATTTGAAAGTTGATTATAACAACTTAGCAGCAAAATACCTCTATCAAGATCAAGGAAAACCTAGACAACTCAAACTAATTTGAGTGAGTCATTAATTAAGAAACAGGAATAAGTTAATGAAAAGAATACTGAGCTGAGACTCAGTTAATCTTGTTTGAATCCATCCCATTGCAATTTTGGGAAAAAAACAAAACAAAACACTCTTCTGGATCTCAGTTTCTTCAATGTGAAGATATAAAACCAGAGGTTTTCAAAAATTCTCCTAAGAATGTCTCATAGAAGTAGAGAGTAGAACCAAAGTCTGGGAGAGAAAGGGGAAATGGAGAAAGGTTTGTACCTGTTGACTGGTACAAGATTAGTTAAACAAATAAGCTCTGGTGTTTTAGTACACCATGGATGACTATAGTATATACTTCACATAGCTGGAAGAGAGGATTTTGAATGTTATTATCAAATAATAATATCAAATTACTATCAAATAATAAACTTTTAAAGTAATAGGCTTGCAAATTACCCTGATTTGTTCATTGTACAATGCATGGAAACATCACACTGCACTTCATAAATATATACAATTATGTCTCAATTATAAATAAAACTTTTAAAAATGTAAAAAAAGAAAAAGTTCTCCCAGCTTCCAAATTCCAGAATTTTATGACAAAGCTCAAAGAGTTATTCCAAAGAATCCACTCTTGCATAGAGGATTGTTATGTTCTCCTGAAGGTTAGCATCATTTTCAGTCTTTTAATTAAAGAAAAATTGTACTTAATAACATAACAGACATATATGTAACACAGTAATTTTCCAGTGACATGTGGGAGCTAACCCCAGTTAGATTACACTATTCAATTTTTAAGAGTATTGAAAGCCAATTGACATAAGGCTTTTAAGTTAGAACTTATCATGGTGAAATCATTTATACTCTATTAATCTACAACCATTACAAATAATGTTTATTTGTTTTTTTGGAGTAAGCTGTTAAACATTTATCAGCACAACACTAGTCTTTCTTAAGTGGGATAATTAAACCAATACTATTAAACAACAAAGGTCTACTGTTTTGCAGTGTTTCAATTATGATGAGTTCTGTGCTAAAATAGTAGGAATTGTTTCAAAGAGTAATTCAGAACAAATTAAGCACAATGTGCAGGGACATGTCACAAATACAAAATTTCTACTTTTCTATGTCATCTTTTCCTTATTGTCTCAAGATAATTTTTTGATTTGTATAAATGAAAGAAAGCTACCTAGAAGCTATGAATCCTAATTCCACAGCCCAGTTGGAAATCACAGTCAAGATGGCCAGCTATTAATAGAGTGACTTGTCCTCAGTGGGATGTCCCAGGAAGTGGATTAGTTTTGCATTAAACATCATCAGGGATAAACAAGAAAACTCGCCTTAGGAGCGCTGCCAGTGGCTTAACATCAGCCCACAGAAACAGCCCAAGGCAAGCTTTGCTCCTAATAAATATCTTGATACTGAATCTAAGAGACTCTAAATTTGGTTTGCAAGATTGCCAACACATGTTACAATGCTTCCTGGGGCCCAATACCACCACAGAATCATTCTAAAGAGAGCCAACAGTAGTGGGTGAGAGAAGAGTTTGATATCTGGATTTAATTTCTCATAAATGAAATAAATGTGTGTTTTTAAGACTTTCCGCGTGCCCATTGACACAAAAAAAGAAACACTGCAGACTTACAAGGCAAGAATACTGACATTCCAAAAGTCTTTGTTCCAGAAAAGTGAAATGTTCGAAGCTAATTTGTTACAAAATCCTGCCAGAACTCTCCAAATGGTCATCAGAATTTGGGTTGAAGAGAGTGACTAAGTACAATAATCTCATAAAGTTTTGATCTCTGAATTATTTTTTTGTACTGTTTTTATCAAATGTATTCTGTACAATGGTAAGGAAAACAACAAAAATAACTGACATTATTACCATTTGGTACTTCATTTGATGTTAGGCAGTACAAGCAATCTGTTTACACAGATGTGAGTATAATTTTCTAAAGAAAAAAAAATTTTTTTTAATTGCTTAAGCACCTAGGATAGAAATCAAAGCAAATATCCCAAAACTTCTGTCAGCTCAGAAGTGTGAACTTTGTTTTCTCCAATTATGGTCAATATATGACTTAAACTTCATTTCCAATTTTAGGAAGGCCTGTCAAATGAGCTACCAATTTCCTTTTTGGACTTATCAAACTGACAACTGTTAGAAGTATTAATAATACCAACATTTTAAAGTATAGACCAACATTTGCTAACTAGACCTGCAAGCATTCTTGGGTAATAAAAGGGTAAAAAAATTTTTTTTTTTTTGCAATAGAAAAGAAAAAAAAATCGCAAAATATTTAGCCCAGTAATTCATGTTAGTATCACATGCCTTAGTCATAAATCTGTCTTCTAATAACTATTTATGTTGAACCCATAAATAAATATTTTCTGAGATAAGGTGAAGAATATAACAAAAATAGTCTTAAAAACAAAGACGGCATCAAATAAAACTTTTCAAGTATAATCTTATTCTCTTGTTGGTAATGGTTTTGTTCTTATCAATATTATTAATTGTTAATATTATTTAAATAATGCAGGAATATACTTCTAACAAAAAAAGAGCAAAGTTTCCTTCATGATGATGTAAAATTGCTATAAAATATAAAGTCTCTTGTATCCTCATGAAAGGGAATTATTGATTGTGTGCAGTGATTGTCATTTCTGTTGAGGTAGGTATGTTAGTTAAGAAAAAAAAACATGTGAGAGAGAGAGAAGCACATTTTAAAGTTAAAATGTTCACTTTGAAATTTCCATGCAAATTGAGTGACAAAAAATAAATAAATAAACCTGTAAACAATTTATGCCTGACACAGAGGATTTCTGCTGTTGCTTCAAAACAAAGAGTAACCACACCAAATACATTATAGGCATCACACTAACCAAGTCTGACAGGGCTAGGATCGGGAATCAGACATAATCTTATTATTTGGCTGTAGTTTGGACAGCTTCTAGGCACGACTTAAAAAACAAAATTTAAAAGATTGCTTTCTAAAATGGCATTTTCCCATTCAAACTCCTGTTTCCAATTTGTATTCTCTCTCACACTCTGTGCCTCTCTCCTCGCTTCCCTTCCTCACTCAGCCTTCTTTTCCTTGTTTAGTCACCTCCTTATCTCCCCTCCTGACTTCACAAATACCACTACTTGTGAAGTAGTAACACACTTCCATGGGATTTCCTAGTTGTCTATGATGAGCTAAAGGCAAATTGTCTCAAATTATGCTAACTACGAAAGCCTGGGTTATGGAATGACTCTCTCATGTGCATGCATAGTCATTGTTGTTCAGGGAGATGTTGGTGTGGGGTCACATTTTTCTATAATGAATTTACCAAATACCATTATCAAGGAGCAGATCTTAGGAAACATTTATACAAAACATGGTGATAGTGGGAACCAGATGCTTTAGTTTCTAGTACAGCAGTTTGGGGAGGTTTTTGGTTTTGTTTTTTTTTTCTTTTCTTTTCTCTCTTTCTTTATTTCTTTTCTTTTCTTTTTTTTTTTTTTTCTGGTATACAGAGCAAGTTTCCATGCTTTATCATAGATATGTTGCTGTAAACTGAATCACAGTTTGCCTCCACTAATCTGTGGCTGTTATTAATATCAAGGGAGAAGAGCTATAAACTCCACACTGACAAGGTTTCAGTGGTGTGAACCCCCAGATCTTCTGTAGTCCTAAGATTAGATACTGAAGTGCTGCTTCAATCCTACAATATTATCACATCCTATCACTTGGCCCCGGAGCATTTATTGACAATACTTTCCAAGCTGTTGCTAAGTTGTGAGCACTCCACCTTATCTATCTGTTGCTTCTTTTACAGCCTTAACTAGCAAGGCTCTCTCAGAGGAAGTGTCCTGCTAATAATACCACCCAAATGAACCCTTTTAATACAAAAGATCCTTGATAATTATAAATGTTTATTTACTCTCAATTTCTTTTTAAAGTGCAAGGGTCGGTCTCCTTTGAATTTTTTATTTTAGACCTATGCTAACTTCAAATCCCCCCTTCTCTCTCAGTTCTCAGTCTCTCTCTTTCAATCTCTCTCTCTCTCTCTCTGTTTGAATTTCTTATTAACCTCCTGAAAGCCATGTGAGAATATGAGGAACTATTTGTTGGTATCCACGGCCTTTTTTCCCCCTTAAAAGATTATGAATGTGCATCTTCTGCATGAACAGTGAATTTAACGCTTTAGAATGAAACAAAATCCAATGCCCTTACTATAGTAGACAATAACAGCAGCAGAAATATCTAGACATATCTTAGAAGAAAAGATATATATATATATCTCATCAACTGAAAGCATGCCTTTGCAAGCTCTCTGGATTATTGGAGTTTTACAAATATACAATAGCACACCCACAAAACAAAATACTGGGCAACGTTGAATCTGTTTGCATCTCCACTTGGATCCCTAAAAAGCATTCCAAATTTTAAAAGAGCAAAAATGAACTGCAAATCTTCCTAACAAATTTCATTCTTTTGGCAGCCTTCTTTAACCTAGTTTTTAGCAACTCAGTCCTCCCAGTTGTTCAGAGTACAATCCCAGTGTCTCCACTGATTCTCTTTAACCCTACATCCAATCACTTGACAAATCCTGTGGGCTTAACACTCAAATCCAACCGCTGCTCACCACTACCACTCCTCTGGTCTAGGCCACTATATGATCTTACATGAGTTTTTACATTAGCATCTTAACTAGTCTTTAAGCTTTCAGTCTTCCCCTTTAAATCTTTTCTTCACAGAACAGTCAGAGTGATTATTTTTAAAGCAGTCCAAATTACAGCAATTTTATACTCAAAATTTTCCAATGGTGTTCCTCTCCACTCAGAGAAAAAAAACAAACAACAAAACCTTACTCCATTAAAAGGGTCTTCAAGGCTTTGCAAAATCTGGCCCCTGTCCTCTACTTACTATCTGCCTTCCCCACTCACTCCAGCAACACAGCTCACACTGCCATTGCTCCAACACAGAGGCCATGCTCTCCCTTTCTGAGCATCAGCACATGCTATTTGCTGATAACCTGAATATCCACCTGGGTTACCCCTGACCTTGTTCAAGTCTCTACTCAGACTGCACGTTCTCTGTGATGCCTTCTCTGTCCTATTTAAAATTTTAAGCCCACATCCCTCCTTTTCTCCTTTCTCTGTTTTCATTTTCCTCTTCAGAATGTTTCAGATTAAGCAATGTACTTCATTAGTGATGTGTCTTGCCCATCTGTGCTTACTAGAATTCAAGTTCCATGAGGATAAGTATGCTGGTCTGTTTTGTTTGATGCTTAATTCTTGGTGCTTAGAAAGTGCCTGGAACATGGAGGCAGGCACCCGATAAATATGTATGGAATGTTTATATATTCTGTATCTACTGCATGTCATTGTCATCTGTGTTTGGCTTGTTGGCATGGCATTTTTTTTGGATTGCACTAGAATTATTAACAATGGAATAAAACTTGAGAAAAAGTAAAATCTAGTTTTGTTCATTTAGTCTCTACTAAAATAATGACAATCCATTAATTTTGTTAAAGGGAAATAATCTACATTTTAAAGCATTAACAGCTAGATAAAATGAATCACAGCAAGATACATATTCCCAAATGTTAGATACTTTATGTACATTTCATGTGTTTTAGAAAAGGTTGTAAAATCTAAGGAACAAAGCTAAAAATTTTAGTAACTCAACATACATAATAAATAAATTGGAGCAACTTGAGAATACTAGCATCCTAAAATGTGTTATATGGATTGACCAAAATATAACCTGATCTCAGGGACTATAAGATACTTGTATAGTATACTTCAAAAGTATTCTTTCAGTTATTCCATATACAAGTACAGTTGAAACATGAGCTGGGTATCTCTGGTAGCACCTTATCAGTTTTCTTTGACCTATGGAAATTCTAAGTCCTTTTCTGAATTTCAGCTAATTAATAGGGGACTTTTGTTCTCTGTTCCTTAGCTTCTTTTGTCCTCAACCTTTGGCCTTGTGTATTCTCAGCAGCTGTCTCTGCCCAGCATGGCATAGACCTTGGCATAAACATTAGTCTCACTTTTAATGTACACAAGGAAACAATTTATTTTGTATTGGGGTTTCAGAGGGGCACATGGTGAGGTCACTTCACAGGATAGCTCATATTTAGTCAATTCTTCCTAGTTTTTGATGTTTTGATGCATGTAAAGATTCTTGTCCCTCAGACTGTCGCCTACCCATGCAGACTAGTGAGTGTATTTGCTGAAATAAAAACATTTCTCTCCACTAGGAAAAATGCTATTTTCAGCTACTAATATAGGTTGAAAATTGACTCCAAGCTAGTTCATCTTTATAGTGATAAGCAATGACAGAAACTAATACTCTAGAATACTTCAATAAAAATAGAATTTTGTTCTTGTTTTGTCCAGAAAGGAATTTTTGCAACTTGAAAATACTAAAGTCTATTTAAATACTATACAATAAATAAATGTAAATGAGAAAATTTGAGCAAAGGGAAAATATAGTAAGGATAACTAAGAAGAAGCCAGCAACAAGATTAGCACATAAAATTCCTACTGTTAAAATACTTAACAAAGATAACTAGCTGAGTTTTTCCATAGCCACTTTAAAAGGAAAGTTAATCAAGTCCACAATTCAGTTGTCATAAGGTTAATAAAAAAATGTTTCTCAGAAACCCAACTATCCACAGTGTCACAATCATTAAACACCTCCTACGTCTTCCTTAAAGACATTGCTCATGAGTTAAGCAGAGTTCTGAAAAATATCCTTATAATAAAAAAAAAAACAGTCGGTATAAAAGAGTGATTTAAAGGCATAAAAGCTAAGGGCAAGTTAATCAAACTAATTATTGAAGGAAATAGTCTGTGCACTGATTTCTTTACCACATCAGTAGTAGCATGAGAAGTAGCAAGAAATGTTCAGCGTTAATTGAAGACAGTTTTCAAAAGTCAAATGAGTCATTCCTTCTCCTTTATTTCTGTGGTTAGTATAATCATTGTGTGGTCTTCCATAGACAAGTCAATACAGTATCAATGTATTCTTTTAAAAACAAGAAAATATTAAAGCTAAATTATTCAATTAATTACATAACTTGGGACTTGAATTATCTTATATTTTTAAAACACAAACTTGTAGTGAATAAGAATATAAATCAAAAGAAGAAAAGACATCACAACACAAAGAAAATGTTGATTCTATTTTGACAAAATAAAATACAGAAATAAAAAAGTTACTTTCAGTTGACTTGTGTCATAACCCAATTTTGTACATTTGGAATTTCTTCCTGGATGTGAACCTTTTGTATTAAGACATTTGTCAGCTCTCCTGAGGGACAGAGTGAAAGATGGGAAATAGTGGAGACTACAGGCATGTGCCACCATGCCTGGCTAACTTAAAAAAAAATTTGTGTAGATAGTGGATCTCCCTATGTTGAGCAGGCTCATCTAAACCCAACAACTTCAGATGATCCTCCCACTTGTTATTAAAGTGCTGGGATTACAGGTGTGAGTCACTGCACCCAGCCTCCACTCCTGACTCCTTTACAACAGTAATGACTCTACAAAAATAATTGCAACAGGAATTGGAAAAAAAAAAGTTGTCATAGTTGTTTGATACTGATATCAGTCCCTTGCTTCGTTTTCCCTATGCCATATGGGTTTTATTTTGAATATCAACCCTAGATTAAATTCATGGCTAGTAAGTGTATGTTAAGATATTAACACAAATCTAAAAAATGGAAGGAAGGTGAAATTGTGTTGAAGAAAGAGACTAGAGGAAATTTCAATTCAAAACACTTGAATTAAGGGGCTTGTAGAGAAAGTTACTCTTTTAAGAAGAATCTTGAACAAGTCTAATACTCCATTATAGCATTAAAAACAAACAAACAAACAAAGAAACAAAACAATAACATGTGCAAAAATTAAGGCTGGACCATGGGACTTAATGAAGGTTTATCTATGAAACAGTTTCACCAGTTTTTTGCCTCACCCGCTTCCATGTAGTTTTATTGACAAACAAAAAGTAGTGATCATCTCACTTAAAAAATTGATCAATCAACCTGGGCAGATCTAGGTGGGAATGTTATTGCCTCAAGGAAAACTTTGATATTTCTGCTTTTTTATGGGCCCCTCAATCAACTATTCTGCTCCTTATCCAATATCACAAAAGGAAGTCTATGAACCAGCCATTTACACCCTGGAACCCAGCCAAATTTCTCAATTATAGAAGAGTCCATCTGGAGAAAATGTACAAGAGCTAGCTGAAATAACTACCTTGTCCATCATTTTCAAACATGAATGGACAACAAAGAACCATAGGCATATAGTCAAAATCAACTTGAAAGACTGTATGTAGTTAGTATGAGAGAAGACAGGTTCTTGTCCCAAACTGAGAAGCTGAGCTCCTTTCCTGGAATTTTTGGATATAAGACCAAGAGAATTGGCTCAGTTTATTTCTGGTGATTCAAGACAATTAGATGTAAAATTCAGAGCTTTTGCTACCAATGTATTTTTTTGCTACATGGGGAAAAAATCTACAGGAAGAAAGAAAAAATGAGTGCCCACAGAAAAACAGAGACGAGAGAGTTTTGTCGTCATCTAAATAACATTCTGTTTAAGACATTTCTGAGACTCAAACACATTTATGCTTTGCCAGCAGCTTGCCACTTTCGTGTGATTTTGCTAAATTCCTTTTTTTAAGTTAGCTCGAGGTGATTCCTAATGAATATATTGTCTTTATACTTGCTAAACTTGACATGATATGTTTTATGATAATGCATCAGAATTAACTAACGCTTCTAAACTTCAGACATAAACTTGAGATGTGACAAGTCATAAAATTAACTTGAATTTACTTATTCAAATTATATTTTCTCTATTACACTATTAAGGTGCAACACACATATTCCAATAGCACCACTGATTTCAAAAATGTCTTTGGGGCTGAGCTTTTGTATTTGTCTTCGGAACATTTTATGTAGAACTTTATGGTGTTTCCAAAGTTTATGACATTAAAAGTGGTAATATTACCTTAATTTCAACTTTTATTAGTTAGTTGGTTGGTTAGTTAGTTAGAATGTGAAACCTTGTCAGGCACACTGAGTATGGGAGGGGGTAAATAAAAATCAAATGAGTTTGTTTAACCTTAGTCACTCAACACCTTAACACTCAGTTGAACACCAGTAGCCACTATGATATTTTTTTTTTTTACCATTACGCTGTAAACAATTTATTTTGAGTCCATATTGGACCTTTATTTAAATATACTTATAGGAGATAGGATTAAGATGGTTGACTAAAGGCAATTACAGTGTGTTTCAACTACAGAGTAAACCAAGATAGAGAGTACCCACAATACCCACAGTACCCTAAGTACCCACAGAAGAGCAGGACTGGCCATGTACCCCACAACTCATCAAAGAAGATACAATAGCCACATAGTGCAAAGAAGAGAAAAATCAGTCAACCTGGGTTGGAACTGGCCAGAATCTCAGCTGTATCAGGGCACGGACAACCAGCAACCTCCAGATACAGTGGGGAAAGTGAGTCAGAGGAATTCAGGAATTCTGTGACCCTGCCATGGACTTGAGGCCCGGAGGCCCTGAGGCCCTGAGCATGAAACTCCAGTTCCTCTTGGGAAGCTGCCTTACCCACAGCCATGTCCTGCTGAACCCCATGTGGAGTGATGCAGGAAAAAAATCGCTGAACAGTTTCAGCCACCATATCCCAGGAACTCAATCTTTGCTAGCTGCTGCTTTCTAGTCAGCTGGGAAGGAATGAGCCCAAAGGGCAAACTCCAAGGTGGCAGACAGTTCCTGGCTGGGGAACACACCCCTTAGACCAGCTGCATTTTGACATTCAAAACACGGACTGCCTGAGGCTAGGGTGGGGGAGGTGGGCGGGACTCCTTGCCCTAGCAACTTTTCACTTCCAAGGTAAACTCTTTTGTGTAGCCTCTCCACAACAGCATTACCCCAGAGGCAAGGGACTCCCTCCTAGTTCCCACTCAAGTAGCCAATAGTGCACACAAGTGGAGAGGTGGAGTTTTTTCCCCACACCCCACTCAAAGGCTCCCCCACAGTTCTATCCATCATGTAGGGTGGCCAGGCACTTCCTTGGAGCAACACAGGCTAGGCAGAAAGCCCACAATCACTATCACAGCTAGTTCTGTCCCACAAGCACCACATCCTGGCCAAGGTAAACACCATAGCACATCACCTCTGATGTAATACTTAATTTTAGGGGAGGTCTGATCCCAGAGTCCAGCTAACATCACTATCCAAGCCTCTCTGGCTACTCAGGATGTCTTGAGCTGTAACTACCCAGCACAGGAACATCACAACCTGCAATTGAAAAACTCAGCACACCAAGGTTCTATATAACCAAGGGACTCAAACAGTGGCTACACAAGGCTCCTGTTAACCTGAAATAAGAAGAAATAATCTACTTAAATGAGAAGGAACCAGAAAATAGTTCTGATAATATGAAAAAAAATAGAGATCTTCAATACCCACAAAAGACCATACTAACTTTTCACCAACGAATCCTACCCAAAATGAAATCTCTGAAATTTCAGAGAAAGAATTTTAAAAATTAACTATAAAATTGTTCAGTGAGATTCAGGAGATAGCTGGAAAGTGACATATAGAAATTTTTAGAAGTTATTCAGAGTGTGAATGAAAAAAAAATCTCCAAATACACACCTTAAAAAAAATAAAATTGAAATTCTGGGAATGAAAGAATCATTTAGGTAAGTACAAAATGCAGTGGAAAGTTTTCATAATAAACCAGAACAAGTAGAAAAAAGGATCTCAGAACTTGAAGATGAGGCTTTTAAACTAACCCAATCAGACAACAATAAAGAAAAATCATCAAAATGGAAAAAAGACTCCAAGAAATGTGGGTTGTGTAAAATGTCCAAACCAAAGAAGCATGAGGAAGAAGAGAAGACAAGTTCGCAGAACATACTTGAGGAAATAATGGGGAAAAATTTCCCTGACCTTACCATATATTTAAACATCCAAATACAAGAAGTCTAAAGAACCCCTAGAAGATTCATTGCAAAAAGGCCATCTCCAAAATATATAATTATTAGGTTATGCAGAGTCAATGTAAAGAAAAAAATTATAGGAACAGTAAGACAAAATCATTAGAAAACGTGCAAAGTTAAATGCAGCAACTAACAGCAGAATTCTCAGAAGAAACCCTATAAGCCGGAAGGAATCTTCTCAAACAGAATAACAGTTAGCCAAGGATCTTGTATACCCCAAAATTTGATAAATGAAGGAGAAATTAAGTCTTAGGCAAATAAACACAGAAGGAATTTGTCACCACTAGACTGACTCTACAAGATATTCTCAAAGGAGTTCCAAACACTGAACCAAGAAGTTGAAATATACCAACAGGAAAAACATTGGAAATCATAAAGCTCACAGGGCTTGTAGAATGCCAACCCAATAGAAAATAGAAAAATAAATAAAACAACCAGATAAAAACAGTATGATGAATGTAATAGTACCTTACATATCATTAACTCTGAACATAAATGGTCTCAAAACCCCCACTAAAAAGATATAAAATGTTAGAATAGGAAGAAGAAAAAAAAACACTATCCAAATATATGCTGCCTTCAAGAGACTCACTTAACACAAAGGTTTTTACAGACTCAAGGTAAAAGGGTGGGAAGAAAATACTCCATTCAAAAGGAAACCAAAACCAAAACCAAGCAGGAGTAGTCATTCTCATATCAGATAAAACACAATTTAAATTATCAATAGTCAAAAAAGACAAAGATGATTATCATATAATGATAAAGGGGATTGATCCAACAAGAAGATATAGCATAGCAATTTTAAATATATATGCATCTAACACCAGAGCCCCCAGCTTTAAAAAGCAAATTCTACTAGACCTAAAAAAAAGAGATAGACAGCAATGCAATAAGAGTGGGGGACTTCAACACTCCACTAACAGCAATAGACAGATCATCAAGGCAGAAAGTCAGTAAAGAAACATATGAATCAAACTGGATCCTAGCAAAAACGGAACTAACAAATATCTATAGAATATTCCACCCCAAATCTATAGAATATACATTTTTCTCATGAGCAATTGAAACATTCTCCAAGATAGACCATATAACAGGCCATGAATCAAGTCTTAATACATTTTTAAAAATAAAAAATCATATCAAATATCTTTTCAGACTACAGTGGAATAAAACTAAAAATTAACACCAAGAAAAACTCACAAAACTAAACAAAAACTTGGAAGTTAACCAATCTTCTCCTGCATGATCCCTGGGTAAACAATGTAATCAAGATGGAAATTTAACATTTTCTCGAAATGAATGAAAACCATGAAACAAGTTAGCAAAACTTCTGAGACATAGCCAAAGCTGTGCTCAGAGGAAAATTTATGACATTTAAGTCCTGCATTAATAAGACTGAAAGATTGTTTATTTACAACTTAACATCACACCTCAAGGAACTAGAAAAACATGAACAAACCAAACCAACAGCTAGCAGAAGAAAATAATGAAAATCTGAGCAGAACCAAATAAAATTAAAATAAAAAAATACACAGAATCAATGAAATAAAATGTTGATTATTTGAAAAGACAAAATTAATAGACCACTAGATAACTTAATTAAAAATAAAGAGAGAAGATTAAAATTAGTTTAATCAGAAATGAAAATGGAGACATTACAACTGATACATCGGAAATACGAAAGGTCATCCAAGATTATTATGAATACCTTTATTCTAAAAAACTAGACAATCTAGAGGAAATGGATAAATTACTGTACACATATAATCCCCCAACATTGAATCAGTAAGAAATAGAAGCCCTGAACAGACTAATAACAAGCAGCAAAATTGAAACTAATTAAAATCTCCCAACAAAAAAGTCCACACCTGACAGATTTAAAGCTGAATTCTATCAGACTTTTAAAGAAGAACTGGTATAAATTTTACTAAAGCAATTTCATATGACTGAAGAGGAGAGAATTCCTCTAACTTATTCTATGAAACTAATATTAGCCTGATGCCAAAGCCAAGAAAAGATATAACCAAAAAAAGAAAACTACAGACCGATATCCCTGATGAACACAGACATGAAAATCCTCAACAAAATATTAGCAAACCAAATTTAACAGCACAAAAAAATAATAATCCACCACAATCAAGTAAGTTTACCTCAATGATGGAAGGATAGTTCAATATATGCAAGTCAATAAACATGATCCAGTATATAAACAGAATTAAAAATGAAAAATCATATGTTCAATAGATGCAGAAAAAGCATTTGATAAAAATCCAGCATCCCTTCATGACAAAACCCTCAACAACATAGACATAGAGGGAACATTACTCAAAATTATAAAAGCTATATATGACAAACCTATAGCCAATGTCATCCTGAATGGAGAAAAATTGAACACATTTCCTCTCAGAACTGGAATAAGGCAAATTGCCCACTTTCACCTCTTCTATTAAACATAGTATTGGAAGTCCTAATCACAGTAATCAAAAAATAGAAATAAATAAAGGGTATACAAATTTGAAAAGAAGAAATCAAACTATCTCTTTATACCAATGAGATGACCTTATGCTTCAAGAATCCTAAAGATTCTCCCAAAAAACTTCTGGACTTGATAAATGAATTCAGTAAAGTTTCAGGATACAAAATCAATGCACAGAAATCAGTAGCAATGCTATACACCAATAGCAACCAAGCTGAAAATCAAACCAAAAAATCAATTCCATTTACAATAGCAGCCAAAAAATCAAAATACCTGGAAATATATTTAACCAAGAAGATGAAGCATCTCCACAACGAGAACTACAAAACATTGATGAAAGTAATTGTAGTGGACACAGACAAATGGAGAAATATCTCATGCTTATGGATTGAAAAAATCAACATAGTTAAAATGACCATATTACCCAAAGTAATCAACAGAATAAATGTAGTCCCTATCAAACTACCAACATCACTTTTCACAGAATTAGAAAAAGCAATTCTAAAATTCATATGGAACCAAAAAGGGGCAGAATAGCCAAAGCAACTATAAGAAAAAGAACAAAGTTGGAGGCAATACATTGCCTGACTTCAAATTATACTACAAGGCTGTAGTAGTCAAAGTAGCATGGTACTGGAACAAGAGCAGACATATGCACTAAAGGAAGAGAACAGAGAATCCAGGAACAAACCCAAATACCTACAACCAACTGATCTTTGACACATCAGACAAAAACATACACTGGGGAAAGGACATCCTATTCAACAAATAGTGCTGGGAAGATTAGATCCCTGCATACAGAAAAATGAAACTTGATTCCTATGTCTCCCTATATACAAAAATGAACACAAGATGGAATAAAGACTTAAATGTCAAATTTGAAATTAAAAATTCTAGAAGAAAATCTAGGAGGAACTCTTCTGGACAACTATCTAGGCAAAGAAATTATATCTAAAACCCCAAAAGCAGATGTAGCAAAAACAAAAATGAATAAGTAGGACTTCATCAAACTAAAAAGCTTTTACACAGCAAAAGAAATAATCAGCAGAGAAAATAGGCAACCTAAAGAAAGGGAGAAGATATTTGCAGACTACACATCTGACAAAGGACTAATATCTAGAGTCTATAAAGAACTCAAACAAATCAGCAAGAACAAAGGAAATGGACATTAAAAACTGGGCAAATGACATAACTTATTTCTCTGAAAAGAAGATATACTCATGAGCAACGCACATATGAAAAAATGTTTAACATTATTAATCATCAGGGAAATGCAAATTAAAACCACAATGAGCTACCACCTTAGACCTGTCAGAATGACCAGTATTAAAAAATCAAAAAAACAATAGATGCTGGTATGGATAGCAATGAAAAAGGGAATGCTTATACGCTGTTGGTGGTAGTGTAAATTAGTGCAACCTCTATGGAAACCAGTATGAAGATTTCTCCAGGAACTAAAAATAGATCTACCATTTGATCCAGCAATCCCACTACTAGGTGTCTACCCAAAGGAACAGAGGTCATTATATGAAAAAGACACCTACACGCACGTGATCATCACACCAAAATTCACAATTGCAAAGATGTGGAGTCAACCTAAATGTCCATAAACTGGTGAAAACGTGGTATAGATACACTATGGAATGTTGTTCAGCTACCAAAAAATGAAATAAAGTATTGCAGCAACTTGAATGGACCTTAATGAACTAACACAGGAACAGAAAACCAAACACCGCATGCTCTCACTTATAACTGGGAGTTAACTAAGGATCTATAAAGGCATAGAGAATGGCATAATGGACTTTGGAGACTCAGAAGGTGGGGGAAGAGGTAGAGGGATGAAAAATCACTTATCAGATACAATGTACACAGATAGGGGTGGTGAGTAGACGTAAAACCCAGACTTTTTCACCACTAAACAATACAAGCATGTAATCAAAAACTATCTGTACCGCTAAAGCTATTGAAATTTTAAAACATAATAAAAATATACAATATAAAGTGATAAATACTTTATATTTGTTTAGATTAGCTAAGCTATGCCATGACAACAAACACTTCCAAATTCTTAGGAATAAATATGTGTTTCTCATTCACAGAAAATATCCAGTGTGAGATGTTAGGGTTACAGGGGACAGAGGTACTCTGTTAAATGCAGTTACTCAAGGACCAGCATGATGGAGATGATGGTAGTATCAGCATCTTGTGGCTATACCATCTGGAGATGTGACCTTCTTAGTCATCATAGAAAGGGAAGACAAAAGACTGGAGAATCACACATGGACTTTTCTCAGTCTGGCCTAGAAAAGCATGTACCATTTATCCCACAAAATATCCATCAGCAAAAATGAGTTATATGCTTTGCCCAAGTATAAGGAGGCTAAGAAATGTAGGCAAACCAATGGAATATTGTGAATATTACTGCCTCTGACACAGAGCCTGAGGTAATGACCCTGCAAATTCACTTCAGGATGATCTTTACTAGTTCCCTATAATCAACAATCTTATGTTGTTTATCAAGATGCCTCTTTTATATCTTAGAATAAGTGTTTAAAAATCCTTGTGACAACTATTTATGTGTGTGAGAAACATATACATACCCCTATCAGCAATGTCATATAATCAGAATAAAGCTTACAAATGAAATGACAACCTAAATGTTTTATTTCATTAATTAGAAAAAGCCTAAATATTTTAGATATAATTTAATTATTTTGTGAATCAAAAATTGCAAATAAAAAAGGCTAACATCTTTTCATTAAGTAATTTTTTTCTATCTTGATTCTGTAAACTGTACTCAAATTTTCTTTAAATGACTTATTTTAAATGTCCCCAAGTCAAATGGGAAATATTAGGTTATTTCCAAATTCATTAGTTAGTAATTGTATTTTTCTTATATAATCTATTTGGAATAAAAATTTAATGCTTTTTAAATTAGTTAAATAAAAACATGTTTTATATTACTTACACCACTAAGAATTGAATTATACATAAGCTCTAACATAATGTGTTTGATAATAAACTGACCAAAAGATCTTTATTTACTTAAAAAAAATTGTATCATATGTCACCAAAAAAGTTTCAAAATCCCTACTTATTATTGAAGATTATCTATAGTGATAAAATGGATTACTAATAGAAAAATAAGAAAAATATATTAGAAATTGCTAGCTTAGATGAATATTACTGTGCTGGAATTAGGAAATTGGAGTTCTCAGACTGCCTCTGCACCACATTAACTTTGTCAATAAACCAAAGCTTTGCTGGGAGATCACTGGGATGCAAACAGAGGACCCTTACACAACCTTTCCTCAGACCATGGCTTAGCACCAGGAAACCACCGAGAGAACTCCTCAGGCCTCATCACGCTTTGACAGACCCAGAGATTTCTTAGGATTACTCCTTTAATTAGGCAAAAAGGTGAATTAAAACCTGTAACAAAGAGATAGGATAGGCAAATAAAATTTTATAAGATAAAAAAGTACAATGAGGTAAGAAAAATTGTTTTCACCACAAGGACTAATCACCCAGGTCCTGACAAGATTGTTGCATTGGTATGAAGTGAATTGCTAGAAATATATCTCCTGTGTTCTAAAATATTTAGAAATTGCACAGTAAATTAATCAAGGTGGGGAAATCTGTAAATATAAAAAAAATCAAAACTTGTATATATAAAAAAAATCAAAGCCAATGCCTGAAATTTTACTCTGTCAGGATATCAAACTTTTGATAGAAAGCAATGGCCTCCGCATTTTATGGACAATGTTAAAAATTAGGGGTATTCTAAAAACTTTATTGGAAGAATTCAAAATAAATTTCTCTGAAGAGTGATAAAGCTGGGTATATTTTCATATATTTATTAGCAAACTGAATTTGCCCATCAACTAATACACATTTTTGCCCATTTAAGTATAGTTATAAATCTATTTCTTTTCAAATGTTGGAGCTTTTGCAAATCTAGATATTAAATCTTTACCCATCGTGCATTCAAAATAGTTTTCTTTAACCTGTAGAATATCTTTTGAGATTGTATTTTTTTCAAATTTAAAAGATATGAATGCAAAATTGTTTTTTTTCCAGATTACCTGTCCTGTTTTAAAAGTCTTTTGAATAACTAGATAATATAAATATTCACTTTATTTCTTGTTTCAGTTTTATGTAAATATTTTAATCCGTTAGGAATTTATTTTTGTACATAATATGAGGTAGGTTTTCCGTTTTCTTCCAGATAGAGAAACTAGGTCTATAGGCAATATTAGTTAAATAAACCACTACCTTAAAAAGTACATTTATCATATAAATACCAATACCATACTAGTATAATTATATTAGCTTTATGTTGTACTTTAATATCT
Source organism: Carlito syrichta (assembly GCF_000164805.1). Classification (NCBI taxonomy): domain Eukaryota; kingdom Metazoa; phylum Chordata; class Mammalia; order Primates; family Tarsiidae; genus Carlito; species Carlito syrichta. The sequence goes on from NW_007246498.1 coordinate 278,547, forward strand.
TTAAAATAAATTATTTATCAATTTGAAAATAACTTTTAGCTAATTCCACATATTCAATCTTTTCTGTAAATTCAGTATCATAATCTGTCCATAATCTGTCCTTTCATTTATTCAGTCCTCATGTTACTACTTTAAAATATATCCTTAATCATAGTTTCTTCCTTAATTTCAAAAGATTTTTAAAAGTTGTGTCAATATTATGCATATTTTAATGATTTTATTTAGTTAACTGTTGCTAGCATAGAGAAAACCTATTGCACTTGTATATGTCTATTTTTATTTTCCAAATTCATTTAGTTATTTTGTTATTGTTTACTAGATACCTAATTTTATTATTGTTCACTAGATTTTCCTAAGTATTAAATAATAAGTTGTGTGTTAATATACACAAATGCATAAGTAATTTTATCTCTTCATAAATATTAATTGTTCATATTATTTTATTTGACTGATTGTCATTGCATTTCTTACTTTGAAAAATGTCACTTTTCAAATACCTAACAAGGAACATGTAAATATATATATAATGATTGATAAAAAAATTCAATTGCAACAAATCAAAGAAAGTGGAATAAATGTTTCAAAAATTGGTGACTAAGTAAGGAAACAGATGGCTCTAGAATATAGCAGAGAAAAAAATTCAGATTAATTTCTAATCTTCAAAATCTTTATGCAAATTCTTGTGATTCTTTATGAATACTCCTAAATGTGAACTTAAAAAATCAAGGATTTTTAATTTGTTTTTATTTTTCTGAATGAATGAAAAATGAAAAAGTTTGTTGGAAAATGAGCAATGGTGCTGACCCTTTTCCCCATGGGAAATGTATTTATTTCTTGTGTCTTTCTATGGTCTGAATGTTGATGTCTCCTCAAGATTCATATGTTGGAACATAAATATTCAATGTGGTAATAAGAGGTGAAGTATTTGGAAATTAAGTTATGAAGGCTTCACTCTAATTATTGGGATTATGTGCTCTTAAAACAAAACAAGCATGGGCGAGTTTTCTGGCACTTTCTATCACGTGAGGGCACAGTAAGAAGATACCACGTTTGAAGCAGAGTGGGCCCTCACTCGACACCAAATATGCTGGTGTCTTGATCTTGGAATTGCCAGCCTCCAGAAATGTAAGCATTAAATTTCTGTTGTTTAAATTAGAACAAGGTGAGATCATTCAAAGATAAAGAACCCAATCTAGAGAAAAATATAAATCAATGAACGGAAGATCATTCCTCACAACTTCATACTATAGACTATATAATGAAAATATGAATTACATTAAATAGGATCTCCAAACTGAGATGTCAAAATCCAGAATGGGTTGGAGAGGGGTATTCAATATTGAGGAAACAAATTGAGGACAAAAATTTACCATAGAATTAATAGTAAATGACCAAAATAGATGTGACTCAAAAGTTAAAAGGCTTGAGATGTTCAACGTAAATGCAAAGGGGAAGACCAAGATCTTAAAGAAACTGAAGAGAAGATAATATACACAAAAGATAGATGAAAGTGAAAGAGATGAAGTAGAAATTTCAATAAATGGACCATGTGATTTATTTACATGAACATTAACTTGACATTAAGAAAAGAACAAGCCGGGCTCGGTGGCTCAGCCTGTAATCCCGCGCCTTTGGGAGGCTGAGGTGAGTGGATTGCCTGAGCCCGCGGGTTCAAGACCCGCCTGGGCAGCGAGACCTCATCTCTACAATAAATCAAAAAATCAGCCGGGTGTGGTAGCGCATGCCTGTAATTCCGGCTACTTGGAAGGCTGAGGCGGAAGGGTCGCCCAAGCCCAGCAGGTCGAGGTTGCGGTGGCCGGGAGCGGCCATTGTTCTCCAGTCTGAGTGACAGAGTGAGACTCCAACTCACAAAAAAAAAAAAGAAAGAAAAGAACAAATCTGCAATTAAAGAGCACAGAGAAAAATTTGAGGTAGAATATTCTTAGTTTAGCCATGAAACGTCAAGGATAAATACAGAATTACTCAAACATACAGATAGAGAAAACAATTTACCTACATGGATGGAACAATCAAGCATGCCTCAGATTTCTCCTCAGAGATGGACAGTGGCAGAGAATAGTTGCACAATGTTGACAAATGTGATGTAAGAATATAATGCCTAGACAAGTTGTTATTCAAGTCAAAAGGCAGCAGACAGAACATGAAAAAAATACAGGACATGAAGTAGCCATAAGTCTTGATCGGTAAACATTTTTTAAAGTCTCAGTAGCAAAACCCAGTCATTTAAGAGCTGAAGCTCAAGAGTGATCATTCCTAAATTTATCTACCAAAATTTAAAGTTTAAAAACAAATTGATAATTTTAATTCCTGGTCTTTTAAAATGCGGCATTCAAATCTCTTAAGATTCTCTTATTATTTTTCTATTGGTGCTGTTAAAATTGTCATCGATCTCTACCTGTTTTCTAGCACTGTTTCCATAGAGAAATTGAAAGCCTTTCTGGTTTTCTTCTGGAGATCTGCTTCTTCTTTCTCTCTCTCGATGCTGAGCACCCATAAGTGCACTTCTAGGTAAATTGCCTTTCCTATCTGGAAACTTGCAACTAAGTTCAAATGACTGTAGATAAAGAACAGGCCTAAATCACTTTCAAGTTTCCTTGGCTTTCATATAGCACAGAAGAGATCCAGAATTTCCTGTCTGCCCTTTGCTACAGAACCACCCTATACAACTTTGTTCAAGAGCTGTCTGTTCATAACTCTATTTAACCGGAAAGCTAAGAATAAGAATATGGTACTTTGAGACACAGGAAAACTACTCTTAATGGGAAGTGCTGTTGCCTTTGCTCCTGTTAGTCAGAAGTTTGATACCTTGCACACCATCAGTTTTGTGCTGAAACATCAAGAAGCAACATTTCTTTTTCTTGAACTCTAATTAGCCCTCTCCCCATTCTTGGGTAGGAAAAATCTCAGTGACTTAGTGCACTGTTTCATACTCTTCTTTTTTTTATTTTGAGTTGGAGTCTCACTCTGTCGCCCAGACTGGAGTGCAGTGGCCGCTCCCGGCCACCGCAACCTCGACCTGCTGGGCTCCGGCGATCCTTCCGCCTCAGCCTTCCAAGTAGCCGGAATTACAGGCATGCGCTACCACGCCCGGCTGATTTTTTGATTTATTGTAGAGATGAGGTCTCGCTGCCTAGGCGGGTCTTGAGCCCGTGGGCTCAGGCAATCCACTCACCTCAGCCTCCCAAAGGCGCAGGATTACAGGCTGAGCCACCGGGCCTGGCTCTTACTCTTTTTTTATAGGCAGTAGGTTCCCACAGGTCCTACTAGAACCTTCCATGTGTGCAGAAATATTCCTCCCACTGTCAATTCACACATCTCATGTGCCACACTCTGTCTAAAAGCATTAGTGTTTTGGTCCTCTCTTAAGTCTTTGTGCCACCTCAAGTCACCAAGAATTGAGGTAGCTTAGAGAGTAGCAAAGCCCTGTGCATACTGTCACCTGCTAGATTTTGGCATAGCACAAAGCTTTATAGTCATCCTCAAGCCTTAGACCACTTCTTGTCCCAGGAGAGATAATTAGACCATAGTGTTGAGGAGAAGTAGTCAGAGATGTCCATTCAGCCATTGTGGCAGTTATGAAAGTGTACCACTCAGGTGTCTTGCAGTACAGAAAATAATGAACAGTCCTCACTGCTGGACCTGCCTCTGGATTCACAACCATGTTTCCATGGAGGCCATGCCACACTTCCTTACAGGCTACTTCTAACCAATGACTGAGAATGGTGGAGGAGGTACCAAAGCAGGCTGTTCCTGTGAAATTCAGGGCCCTTGTAATGAGCATCTCTTTGGCCAAAGGAATCCTGGTTGGTCTAGCTACGCTGAGACTTTTCCAACACACTCATTGATCCTTCCTTCTCTCCCATCACAGATATCACACCTGTGTCTATCCCCAGGGCAGACAGCAGGAAAAGTGAGGGTGAAACCCCAGAAAATTGATTATTTACAAACAACAGCAATGACGATAAGTTTATCAAAAGAATACAGTGTTTTAATTTGAAGAAAGTCTTGGTTTGTATGTGTTATATTATTTTATGTATCTATTTTTTAATTTTTATTTTAAAAATTGGTACAATTCAGGATTAGGTATACAAGTGGTCATCACACAGGTAAAGTTTGGGCCTCCCTTTGGTTTCCACTTCACCTGGTTTGAGATCAGGTACCCTTATTGATGTTGTGCTCCCCTCCACTCCTCTGGCAGTGTTATGGTAAATGTTCAGGGTCTGCCTATGAGAAGAAAGTCTTAAAACTGGAAGATGCCATGCTTGGCAAGGTTAATGTTTTTCTCCATCATTCCATCTTGTAAGTTGAAATATTTTATGAGAATACAAACAAAATGCATGAACTTTTGCCTATGGCTATTTGTAAAGTAAGACTAAATCAATATTTAAAATACTTGAAGTGTAATTTAGAGCCCTTTATGCATATTAATTTATTTAACTTTCATTTAAAAATTTTAAAAAATATTAAAATGATTATCCCCATTCTGCATGTGAAGAAAATGAGATAGAGAAAGATGAAGTAAATTTTTCAAGGCCACACATCCAGGAAGTAGCAGAGCAAAGCTTCATTCTGACTCCTCAAACATTAAGCTGTGCCATTATGCCCTACTCTCTCTTCATATACTTCATGAACTGAAGAGATCTGAAAGCTGCCCTACTGACGAACAAATTAAGTACAACTTACTTTTTCTTACATTTAAAACACAACAGGCTGGCCTCACCTACTATTTCTGCTTTTTTTTTTCTTTTCTTTTCTTATTGCTTTACTTCAGGAGCTTTAATTGTAGTCAAGGGAAATTGGATTATTCTATGTTCTCTAAACAAGTCTTTTCACACATTTTTGATATCCTCTATGCTGTAGCTTCCACCAACAAATACCATAAGCCCCCCCCCAGTGTATAAGTATTCTATCACTCAATAATTATTTGTTGAGACCTACCATATTCCCAGCATTCATTAGGCATTAGACATACAATGGTCAAAAAGACAGGCAAGTTCTTTATCCTCAATAGAGTTGATAGTCTAGTGCCAGATTAGATGGATTATATAAGAGAAATACAAATTTCAAACTGTTATAAATAAAAATATAAAGGAGGGTAAGAGAGAGAGAGTAACTGGTGAAAAAAACTTCTCTGGTCAGGTGGTATTTTAACTGAATTATGAAAAAGTAAACCCATGCAAAGAGCCCAGAAAACGGTATTATGAATGAAAGGGAAAGCCATCAAAATGTGTCAGGCAGGTATGAAGGTAGCTCTAGAAGTGAGATGATGCTGGTAGGGAAGGAGAGAGAGCAGTGGAGACTATGAGAACTGGAACTTTGGATTAGATGGTTAATGCAGAATCAAGGGAAGGAAGAAACAAAAACAAAGGACACTGCCCAGGTTTGGGCTCAAACAACTAGGAAGATGCTGGTAGTCTTTATCCTAATGTGAAAAGCTGTGTATTCAGAAGAAAAATCCAAGACTTCCATTTTAGATGTTAGAAATTCCTAATTCCTAATTGATTTGAAGACATCAAGTGGTTGAGACATAGAAGTCTAGAGCTCAGAGTCTAGCCACAAAGTGTTTCTGAGTCCCTTCCTCCTCAACAGAATATTGTGATCTTTGGAGTCTCTGAGCTTGCAGAAACTTTGTGCCTTTCTTTGGCTATCTATCACATGAAAGTTTTTGAAAAATATTCTAGAACATATGGGAATTTATATTTGAGTCACACTAAAATATTCAGACAAATAAAAGATACTAAAGCTTTTTATGCCTAAATCTTACAAATTACCCTCCATGTATAAGCACCCAGGACATGGGAGTTGTCCTTAACCAGTTGTTTGCTACATCCTTCTACTAGATGAAGTTCATTGATGTCCATATTTACATCTCTTGTAGCCTCAAAGACATAATTTTGTGCAGAAATTGTTTAATAGTGTTATTGATTTAAATAAATATCTGCAAAAATGTTTTTTGTAAAACAGCTTTGCTTTTTATCTTACAGGGTCCTTACCTTTGGATAAGTATTGGGAAAAGAGATGATTGACTAACAAGTTCTAAAGATGCCATATCAAACTGTGGAGAGAAAAAAAAATACCACTCCCGCTAAAGGAACATCTTTGTGAAATTACCTGATAATTAATGAGCATCTACAAAAGGCACCAAGCAAGAGACAAATGCTAATAATTTTTCAATTTCATAAATAGTTTTAAATCACTCTGTGATAAAATTAACTTGACCCTATAAAAACATTTTACTATTTGTATAAACATACATTTCATCCATTAAATCGATATATCTCACCTCAGCTGAATAGTAACATGTATTGAAATCGTTTTGAAATAGTTTATCCTATACATAATTAGGTAAATACATAGAACCATTCTTTTATTTTCTGGTTTTTTTTCTTTTGTTAACTTTTATTTTCTTTCTGTCTTTTTTTTTTTTTTTTTTTTTGGAGGGGAAAGATATTTCATACTTATTCAATAAGTGATACTGTTTTTAAGATTATTTTATGAGCCGGGCTCGGTAGCTCAGCCTGTAATCCCGTGCCTTTGGGAGACTGAGGTGAGTGGACTGCCTGAGCCCCCAGCTTCGAGAACCGCCTGGGCAGCGAGACCTCATCTCTACAATAAATCAAAAAATCAGTCGGGTGTGGTAGCGCATGCCTGTAATTCTGGCTACTCGGAAGGCTGAGGCGGAAGGATCGCGGGAGCCCAGCAGGTTGAGGCTGCGGTGGCCGGGAGCAGCCACTGCACTCCAGTCTGGGCGACAGAGTGAGATTCCAACTCAAAAAAAAAAAAAAAAAGATTATTTTATGATATTGGCTCTGAAATTACAAATTTATTTTAAAGACTGACAAAGTGCTTCTGTATTCACATTATCATTCAAGCTCTAGGCAAAGAGATGGAAAGGGGATAAAAACTAACCTACTTACCCTTTAAGTTTCTTACTTTAAAAAGTGACTAGAAAAAAAAAAGTTGCTAGAGCTTGGTTTCACACGATGTTATATAACATGACTCCCCAAGAAAGATTTACAGCTTTGACTTAGCAAGGCAGGCTGCTGAAGCTCAACACAGCACTGCTGCTTTATACAAGTAACTGTCAAGCATATTTATTATCATGACCTAAGGTGTGCCAAGCAGCTGTATTTGGTCTCTCTGAAATATTTAGAACAATTTGTATAGAACTATTAACACATAATAATTTTCAACATGAACTGATAAAATTAAAACAGATTCGTGATTGTTATGACCTCTTCAGAGGTAATGCCTTTTCTGATGGGAATGCATAGCTCCTCCTTTGAGGTCTAATTTCTTAAAACAAGAGCTCTCAACTTCAGTTGTGTCAGTACTGTTTCTTCACTGACTGTAAACACTAATATATGTGAGGTGCTTTGACTATAATAATCACACCCAGCCCCTATCCTTACTGTGTTATCAGTCTCTTTTGCTTAGGATCCAGCTGGATATTTTCTCACACAGTTACAGTAACTCACTTTCTTTCAGAGACCTGGAAGAGAAGTCAGAAGTGGGATATAACCAAATTATTGGCAATAACAACAATGATGCCTTAATCTGGGCGCAGGGGCTCATGCCTGTAATCCCAACACTTTAGGAGGCAGAGGCGAGAGGATTGCTTGAGCCCAGGAGTTTGAGACCTGCCAGGGCAAATTGGCAGGACCTTGTCTCTACAATAAATCAAAAAATTAGCTGGGCATGGTGACTTGCTTGTGATTCCAGCAACAAAAAAGGCTGAGGCGGAAGGATCGCCTGAGCCCAGCAGGTAAAATCTGCAATAGCTGTGAGTAGGCCACTGCACTCCAGCCTGACAGAGTGAGACTCTGACTTAAAAAAAAAAATGATGCCTTAAATATATGACTATACAAAAATTACAAGCATTACATATAAGATAATATACACATATTGTCTCATATTCTCACATCTTGTGAATCAAACACCATTACATCTATTTTGGAAAACTGAAGTTCCATGGGCCAGAGAGACTTCCTTCTTCAAGTCAAACACCTAGAAAGTAGTAAAGCCAAGACTCCAAGCCACGTGGTTCGATTGCATATATTTTCACTATGCAATCCTTATGTTCAGCCCAAGCTTAATTCATAACATTAACCAAGAGTCTCAGAAGGTGCATAGGAAAATTTTTGAATTTTTTAAAAACAGTTTTAAAGTCATTTAAAAAATAGTTTTAAAAAAACAGTTTGAGGAATTCATGTGATTAATGATATTCCAATTCCCTCTACAGCAGTACCAAAATTACTTTGTAAGTTTCCAAAAAGACCAATCAGAATAAAATTTGTAACTACAAATTTTTTTTTAAATCAAAGAAGTTTTATGAAATGATATTTATCTTGTTTTAAACTGAAAATGGTTTTATTTACTGGGTCTAAAAGTAAAAACACAGTATTTTGAGACCTTGAGTATTGAAGATGGGCTCATAGTTTTATAGGTATTTTTATGTAAATATACAAGGCATCAAACCTTGATAAAAATTAATCACATAGGACAGGGCCAGAGTTTCCAAAGGTAATAAGAACATTTTCTTTTGTGGCGGAGAATTTATTTTCTCCCCAAATTCCTGCACATTATACCACTTTAACAGTATAAATAATGTCCAAGTTATGTTATACACACTTCTGCTTACTTTTATGGGCATCCCTTGAAAAAATCTCAGGAGTATGCAAGGAGTGAGTATTTTATTTAGGAAATACACGTTTAAAGCTAGTTATTGTCTCTTGGGACATGTGGAGAGTTTTCTTACTCAGTTTTTTATTCTTAATTTTTCTTAACTATACATTTTACATAAATTTGTATTGAATTTCAAGGATATAAAGTATGATATTAAAGTAACAAATGACACACAAACTATTTGCAGAGTAAAAGTATGCAGTATTAAAGATAATAGGAGGCTAATTCACAAATAAAAATGCCTTCTCATTTCAATTAGTACTTTCTACTGTGAACAGTGCTATGAGCAATAAGAGAAAACAGAAGAATGTATAACTGAGTCTGCTTCAGTAACATCTTTAAAGATAACAAAACATCTATCCAGCGTGACTAAGCAGACTGACAGTCTTGATTTTGTAAATAGAAGATAAAACTTTAAAATATGCCTTAGTTGTAATCATATTCAGAAAGAATCAAAGCAGCATGAAGATTTAAAAGGTAAGATGCAGAGATAATCTCTTTTTCCTGTAAGAGATGAATTCAGCCTTTTGAGAAATGTGCTGGACTTAGAAAGTATTAAAGGTCTGAAGCTGCCTGAGTTGATGCGTGGTCAGTCACACGTGTCATAAAAAATTTAGCTTATAGCCGGGCTCAGTGGCTCAGCCTGTAATCCTGCGCCTTTGGGAGGCTGAGGTGAGTGGATTGCCTGAGCCCGCAGGTTCGAGACCCGCCTGGGCAGCAAGACCTCATCTCTACAATAAATCAAAAAAAAAAAAAAAAAAAATCAGCCGGGCGTGGTAGCACATGCTTGTAATTCCGGCTACTTGGAAGGGTGAGGCGGAAGGATCGCCGGAGCCCAGCAGGTCGAGCAGCCACTGCACTCCAGTCTGGGCAACAAAGTGAGACTCCAACTCAAAAAAAAAAAATTTAGCTTTTGCTGATAAATGAAGAATATTTGCATACATATATACTTATTACATGATATATAGGCATTATATGTATTATATAATATAATATATAATTATGCAAATATATAATATTTTGGAAAAAATAAATGTGGAAGTCATGTGGAGATTAAAATACAATGTATTTGAGTCACTCAGTTAAAAGTTATGTATGTATGTATATAATAAATAACTGTATTTATAAGCCTATTGAGAGATCATAACAGTGCACTTTGAACTAAATAGTCAAATTGGTTGCTTATTTTATATCAAAGTTATTTTAGAATCCCATATGCTATTCTGATATTTATATGCATACCTATGCATACATATATATGTATGTGAATACATGTATGATGTAGTTAGCATTATAACCCTTATGTAACTTGGGCACCTTTGTGTATACATGTGACATCTTCCTGTAATATCCACATTTTGTCACAACTCCACATCCTCAGCATGGAAGTGATTTAAACATTATTCTTAACTCAAATTTTTTTGTTTTATGGTTAATCTTATCATTATAATTTCAGTTTCCAAGTTTCTAACATAGTCAAATAATGTACCTCGCTAGGGAAAACAAATCAATCATTTCACAAAGGTAGTCAATCATTACAATAGTTAGAATGAATACATTTTAACAATATTCATAACAGTGATTTAAATGGAAAAAACAGCTAACATAGATAAAACACCTACTGAGCTATCTTTTCTGAATTTTCTTATGTCTCAAACCCTTTTGGCTTTACATGGGCATCAGACTAGCCATTGTAAAGTATGATTTCATTTATAATCATATCACAAAATAAGATTACTTTCATTGACTATGAGATTAGAGCCTTCCCCACAAATGTGTATTTTATAGCTACTGTTAGGTGTAAGCAATCATAGCTTAAAACTGGAAGCAAACACACAGAAATCATCCCATTGATTTAGGCTAGAGGCTCTTAGGCAAGTCACTCTTCATTTGCCCAAGTCAAGATAAGCAGTGTTAACATTCTTATTATTCATCAATAAAACAAGAAGGATGAAAAGAAAGGGAGGACACTGAATGTGATAAATGTCAGATAAAATGGGAAAAAGTGAATGTAGAAGTCATGTGTAGCTTAAAATACAACATATCCTTGGGTCACTCAGTTAAAAGGCTGGGTACATTTATCAGGGAATTCTACAGTGTTCAGTGAACAAGTTAATTATAGACCCAAGGGAATCCTGACATAGGTAATATAAACATCCAGCCCTTATCATATATCATCACCAAGTATTATAAACTATCCCCAGGAACACCATGTGTTTCTCCAACATCAAAAAATGTGCGAAATTTGGGGTCATGGTACCAGTCTTTTGGTACCATGAATTTTTAACCTAGTGTTACTTTTCTTATGCACAGCTTGCAATAAACATTGAGATAAAACGTTTAATCAAGAAAACATATTTTTATTCATGTACGTTACTATCTAAGAAAAGTAACACGGTTGGTATTTCCAATAAACAAAGAAGTAGAACATTATATCACAAATGCACTATTAGATCTTTTGGAATTTAGCTGACAAAACATTTAGTATTATTTTTTTTTCATTTTTATTTATTATTATTATTATTATTTTTTCTTTTTTAGTTAGAGTCTCAGTCTGTCTCCCAGGCTGGAGTGTAGTGGCACACTCACAGCCACCCCAGCGACTATCTGCTGGGCTCCGGTGATCCTTCCACCTCATCCTTCCAAGTAGCCGGAACTACGGCGCGCGCTAATTTTTGATTTATTGTAGAGACCAAGTCTCGCCAAGTTGCCCGGGCTGGTCTCAAACCTGCGGGCTCAGGCAGTTCATTCACCTCGGCCTCCCAAAGTGCTGGGATTACAGGCTGAGCCACTCCCGGCCAGCATTGTTTAAGAAAAAGGAAACCTTGAACATGGTGGGGACATGGATGGACCTGGAACATGTAATACGTTCAATTTAGTGCACACTAATGTGACCGTTCCAATACTACAGTCTTACCAGTAGAAATCTGTATTATCGGTAGGCCACCCACCACCATTTTTACTTGCCCACTGCAAAAAACATTCAACTTTAGTATAACCAAGAAGAAAATAGAAGAAATACAAACAAAAAAAGAAACATAAGGTTTCCTTTTGTGGCAATTGATAAGTAGGGCAGGAAGAATTACTAAAATTTTCAGGAGGACTTTGAAGTATCACGGCATAGCCACTAACTACTAGAAAATATTAGCAATCAACAGATGGTTCAAACACATAGCAAACTGTGAGTTTTGTATAGACGATGATAAAACAAAACAAATTATTTGTGCATTATGAGTACATAAAGACCCACAAAGAATGGCTAACCAGCTAGAAAATTACAGAGAAAACTTCGAGTTAAAAATAATTTCAGTCATAAATCTTATTTTACTCTTTTACCTAACAATGAACAGTCAAGCATTTCAACTTTAGATACAAATCCCTATCTTTGAAACGATAATACTGTATACTGAGATCGATTTACTGCAAAGCTATGGAAACGTCATCTTCCCTTATTTATACCAGCTCCTTCCATGACCTTGAAGGTTCTACGATTTTTTCAGGATATTCTAAAGTAAGATATTTTTAGCTTAATTTGGATTTTAAAAAGTGTCCTACTCTAACATTTCCTCCATTTTTATCCCCTCATTTTGAGTTAAAATGGAGGAACCAAGGATATTTTTGAGATCCAAGCTAAGAGGAATTATTCGGAGAAACATTTAGTTTAGATTTACTAGAATATAATTTAGTTATTTCTGTGTACATTCAAGGTATAATATAATGCAGTGATCTGTGTGTATAGTTAAGGTATTGTTAGCCATAAAAATAGCTCCTAGCCGGGCTCGGTGGCTCAGCCTGTAATCCCACGCCTTTGGGAGGCTCAGGTGACTGGATTGCCTGAGCCCGCGGGTTCGAGACCCACCTGGGCAGCAAGACCTCATCTCTACAATAAATCAAAAATTCAACCGGGCATGGTAGCACATGCCTGTAATTCCGGCTACTCGGAAGGCTGAGGCGGAAGGATCGCCGGAGCCCAGCAGGTCGAGGCTGCGGTGGCCGGGAGCGGCCACTGCACTCCAGTCTGGGCGACAGAGTGAGACTCCAACTCAAAAAAAAAAAAAAAAATAGCTCCTGCAAATTTTTGTATCAACCATTTGCAGAGCCAGAGATAGTACATGATATAAATGTGGCTTCGAATGCCTAGAACTTATATGTGAGTAGGAGGACAGGAAAAAAGAAAAAAGGAGAGGAGAGGAGGAAGAAAGAAGGAAAGAAGGAGGGACCTGAAATTAACCTTTGGGTACTTTTCTAATCACCAGAAATGCAAAGTTGTACATAGAAAATTTGCTTCTCACCAACATTTAGATAAAACATAAGTTTGCTCTCACCAGAAAAAAATAAAATTAAATCGATAATGTAGCATATGAACTACACTAAACACTTTATTTATAGGCATTACATTAGAATATGCTCAGAAATCTTGTTTGTAGAACACAAGCCTAGCTGTACCACTTCACTGAGAATGTTTGTGAGTAAAAGCACCTATTTTCTGCATGCCAACATATTGTGTCATGCCTAAGTATGCTTGATTCATCATAGTCTGAGGTTTCTATTACATTTAGCATGTAATAGACATGCTAAATTGCTACAGATATAACGAGCCAGTGTGAAGCAACAAAATGCATCATGTATTCATCAAACACTGCATGTATTATCAGTATTTGGTTACAATATTATACAATTCAAGACTCCTGATTGGAAACAAATGAAAGGCAACTTTCAGTCATCTTTAAATTTATTTATGGAAAAACAAAAATGTCTGACCAAAACTTTGCAAAATATAAAGCAAAATAGTAAAATAAGCAGAATAATTTGTTCTGACATTGAAAAGTAAAATTTGACAAAAAATTAGAATAATAGCAATAATTCTGTAACAGAAAGAGCTATATTTTAAAAAAGAAGCAATGAAAACACTTAGAGGCTGGGTTCAAGCTTGTAATTCCAGCACTTCGTTTTGTTTGTTTGTTTGTTTGTTTGTTTGTTTGTTTGAGTTGGAGTCTCACTGAGTGCAGTGGCCACTCCCTGCCGCCTCAACCTGCTGGGCTCCTGCGATCCTTCTGACTCAGCTTTCCGAGTAGCTGGAATTACAGGCATGCACTACCATGCCCGGCTGATTTTTTGATTTTTATTGTAGAGATAAGGCCTCTCCAAGTTGCCCAGGCGGGTCTCGAACCCACAGGCTCAGGCAATCCACTCACCTCAACCTCCCAAGATGCGGGATTACAGACTGAGCCACCGAGCCCAGCTAATCCCAGCACTTTGGAAGGCAATGGTGAGAGGGATTGCCTGAGCCTGTGGGCTCGAGACCAGCCTGGGCAACATGGTGAGACCTTGTCTCTACAATTAAAAAAAAAAATTAGCCTGGTGTGATAGCGTGCACCTCTGGTTCCAGTCACTTGAAGGGCTGAGGTGGAAGGATTGCTGGAATCCAGACGGTCAACACTGGAGTAGTCATGAGCATACCACTGCACTCCAGCCTGGGTGACAGAGTGGGACTCTGGCTCAAAAAAAAAAAAAGAAAGAAAGAAAGAAAGAAAAGAAAAGAAAACACTTAAATAATTTGAAAATCCAGTAAAGAAAGAAGAGTACATCTCCTATTGGTAAAGACAGTTTGTGCTGTTTTGACACAAAATACTGACATAAATCAAATAACTACAAAATTCACAGTAAGCCTCTACAACAAGAACATAGTAGATTAAAAAATGGTTAGTGCAAGGGGTATTTAAGATTATTTATTGCATAAGTAACCTTGACATGCCATGAAATCTTATAGCCCAAACAGAAAAGAAACTTGAAAGTTTTCCCAAATTTGAGAATAAGCCTAAAAATTTACTTGACATTACTAAAATGAATTGTGAAGCTGAAAGTTTTCAGATCTGTCAATAAAAACATAATTTCTATTAAGCATTTGAGAAAATAAATTGAGTTACATTTTTATTTAAAGAAATTACAAAATCATTGCCATATATCAAATAATTAATTAAAATATGCCATTTTAAAGACTTTAAATAATTTTTTAGATTTTACAGGTTTTTAAATTTTTCACTTTTTGTAATTTCTTTTCTTACTCTACTCAATTCTGAACAAATTCTTATTTTTAATATTGTATTTTTTATAAAGAGAGTCCCTAAAATTGTGCAATTTAAGTTTCACATATCATAAAATCTAGATTCATTCACACACAGATTCTTCTGGATTTGAAATTATTATAAGACCAGGAATTAATTATCTGTTCAGCAATTTTCAAGAGAGATAATATTAAGTTCTAATAAGAATACTTCTGTCATAGATTATTGTGAAAATTAAATGAAATACAAATGCTGTAGTGTGCTGTAATGTGCAAAACTTTATAATGTAAAGATGCTACTTTTACTATTGTGCAATTTAATTTCCTTTCAAAATTATGATTGTATAAGAAATGAAATGGCATCCATAGTAAGAAACAGTCAAGAAAAATTGGCTTAAAGCAAATGATTTAACTAAAGCATATGAAAGAGTTTCCCAACAGAGAAAATTGTAAAATGTAGTCATGAGTTTTTATAGGAAAATATCTGGCTATTATATAATCTTTTACAATTAAATCTATTTGAAGGCTCAAAATGAATGTTTTAAATTCTTCATGATCTAAAGTGGATCTGAAGATTTACTTAAAAAGATGACTTATTTTAAGGTTATTCATTTATTTATTTTTACTACAAAAATAATATAGAACCATGTTAGAAAATTATAAAATAATGAAAGACAAAATTACTATCACCTACAAGCCAATGTTTTTAACTTATAAGGTGAGAATACACATACATTAATAACTCTTAAAATATAAATCAAATGTCATCTCATGATCTAACAATGCAAACTACCAGTCTTACTTTCTTATTATAGTCAGTACGTCCACTGGCATTTGTATTGCAATTTCCCACATTATCCACTTCATACTTTACTATGTCCCAATTCTATGTCTTTATTCTAATCTCTTCATCTGCTTTCCATCACCAGTATATTTTAGTTTCTGTCTGTATGCCATTTGTCATGAAATTCTAACCTTGTGTGTATTTCCTAAGGGAGGAAGATTTGATAGTCCCCACTTATATAGGATAATTTATTTTAATATCTATAGTTGTCAAATAACCTAGTAATTGTTATATGTCATCCTATGTATGCATACTCACTTCCCAACTTGATTGAAAACTTATTATATTTCATATATAGTGTGTATAAAACAGTATTAGATTCAAATACAATCAATAGTAGAATCCAAATTCATAATAATTGAACCAAGAAAGACATGTGTTTCTCACATATATGAATTCTAGGAAAAGGGACCCTGGTATGGGGGCTCTACTCAATAAAGTGTTTAAGGAACCATCTTCTGTAGTCGTTGTATTTCACAACTCCAGTGGGACACTATTCATAGAGGATGCCAAGTGAATTGTTGCCCACTGGAGTTGCACAACAGTGTAGCCTTTGGGGCCTCTTCAGTCACTGCTCCTATACTCTTGGAGGGAGCCTTATGCTTATGGTCTAAGAAGGTACACATCTGTGCTTCAGGTGGTCAAATTGAAGAAAAGGAAAGAAGAGTACAAAGACTATGTCTAGCTCTCTCTTTCAAATATTCCCTAGAATCTGTCATAGAACACGTTGCTGGCAGTCCATTGGCTAGTGCATTTGACATTCACATGCTCCCATCTATTTGGAAGAGGAGCTAGAAATTGTATTTTGTGTCCTAGCAAGCAAGGACTAACGCAGGAAGAGAGAAAGGATAGTAAATATTGAAATGAAGATGAAATGAAGCTGCTATTGTGAGAACACAACAAAGTAAAAAACTGAAGAGCTGGGGGAAGATTTGTTCTATTTTGCTGGGACTATGAATTAATATAAAGGCTTATTGAAAATTAAGAGCCACGCTCGGTAGCTCAGTCTGTAATCCCGCGCCTTTGGGAGGCTGAGGTGAGTGGATTGCCTGAGCCCGCGGGTTCGAGACCCGCCTGGGCAGCAAGACCTCATCTCTACAATAAATCAAAAAATCAGCCGGGCATGGTAGCGCATGCCTGTAATTCTGGCTACTCAGAAGGCTGAGGTGGAAGGATCACCGGAGTCCAGCGGGTCGAGGCTGCGGTGGCCGGGAGCGGCCCCTGCACGCCAGTCTGGGCGACAGAGTGAGACTCCAACTCAAAATAAAAAGAAAATTAAGAATTTGGTATAACAGACAATTAAACAATAAAATACGTGTTTGAACATCTGTTCATAAGAAAAAAATTAGAAATTTTCTGTTTGTTTTGTAATGCAAAGATACATTTGCATACTACAATATGATGATTCTAGGACTAATGCACAGTTTTTTTAAGTTTCCAAAATATGAATTACTTTCTATTGTGACCTAAGTGCTCAATACATACTAGGCACCATTTGCAAACCAAGGACTCCTGAACATCATTAAAATTGTGTATTTCTTTAGTAAGTCAACTGTGCAAATTTCTCTTGGAATTTGTTGGTGGGAATAGGAGAAGGGCCAGTAAAGAGTGAAAGAATGAGACTGTGAATGCTTTTTTAATTTAAATAAATGATTTCTGAAAAGTGCTGGAATATCTCAGACTTTACATCTCAATAGCTGGTGTGCTAAACCCTCTCTTTACCTTCCTCACTAGAACTGGCATAAACATTATGTTACTGAAATGACAAACCAAGAAGACATAAAATAAGATGTGGCTAGAGATGTCTGGATGTTAACTTTGAACTAGAATACTTGAATATATGTGGTCTCTGTAGGTCTAAATCCTTTAGGGGCAAAGGGGAAAAGAATATGAAAACAATTTTTTTTTAACTTTAAGAATTTTTAACTTAACTTTAAGTATTTTTTTGCTTTCCACTCTGATTCTCTCCTCAGTTGTCTGAGAAAGGAGTTAAACCTAAAACTGAAGCTGGAAAGGAATTTCAATGACCTTTTAACAGTAAGTGGCCCCACATGCACCTGTGAGACACCTTTACTGGGTTACAGACACAACCGGGACATGTTCATTGCAACTTAGACCAGATGGAACCAGTATAGGCACAAAGTAATTTCTTATATAAGCTCAATGAATTTAAACCTGTCTGATGTTGTCCAAGGGTAATTTTGAATCAATTCAGATAGTTCCAAACCACAGTATTTTGGCTTTAGCATGATCTTGCCTGGTAATGATTTAAATTTGATAACAAGCCAGTGTTCCAACTTTTTTACCCTCTCTTCCTCCAAATTGATGCAGAGAGCTATGAATTTATCATGCATTAACATCATTTTTATATTGCCATCCTACCATTTTACAGATAGATCATATTTTCAAGAAAACGAAAAACTAATTTTATGTTCATATTTTCCATTTGTAAAACCCATAACAAATATTTAACTTTCTGATGGTTAACTTTCTACAAGCTTGTTTCAGTTAGTAGAAAGTAATGTGACTCCCTCTGTGGCTCACAAAACTCCCATGCATGGCACAACACAATTTTGAAAAGAGACAGATGGAAAGAGTTTATTCTCAGTGTGAAAAACTATAATTTATTCCTTGGTAAATAAATAAATTAAAGACCATTCGCATTTGGATTTGACCAGAAACAAATGTGAAGAAGCTTCTCTTGTGTACAATGATAGCTTTAGCTTTTGTTTTATGTAAACAAAACCTGAACCAGGCATTGGTATTGGTATTTGGTGAATAATAAACGATGGAAGGTCTTGATCCCTATATTAGCTAATGTGAGCCTGTGACAATATTTAAGTGTACTAAATGAATGTGCCATGGGTTTGGTAAAATAGTTAATATGACATTCATATTGATAGAAATAGGATATGGTGGATATTTTATTCTGAATATCATCATATTACATAAAAAATGATATGGGAATTGGGAAATACAAGTCTTTCCAACTTTATTTTGAGCAATCCCTTTGTCCATTTTTCACATAACGTGGCTTCAAATCCTCCCAATATTTTTATCATTTCTGAATAAATGGTAGTCTATGTCTTCCTTAAAGTATAATGCCCCAAATTGAGTATGATGATTTGAGCATGATCTGATTGTTGCTGAATCATGAGTCTAATACCAACCTACCAACCTTTGTCTAGATTTCCATCTTTGTAATCAATGCAGATGTCACAGTCACTGTTTGTAGAACACTAACAATCATCATCATCATCATCATCATCATTATCATCATCATCCTCCTCCTCTCCTAAAGGGAGAAAGACACACAGTCATGCAAACTCATCAGATCATGAGCTTCACCTGAGGTAAGAATGATATCTGATTAAACTACTTCTTTCACCTACTATATTCTGCCTGAAAGATAGTCAATAGTCAACAAATGTTTGCTGATGAATTCTACTGCACATGTATTTGGACCAAATTCATCAAAACTATCTAGAAAAATCATATTACTCAGTTAATAGGTGATCTGTGGAGAAACAGGCTTTCTGGAACAATAGCGATCTGAAAGTTGATAAATTATTCAAAACAGCTGTGTAAAGATTTTTCATTCTCTCAAGTGAATACGTGGCCTTGCTCACACTGAACTTGGTGAAAAAACTAGAAAAATTCAATGTTTGTAAACATTCTCTGAAATAGACCCACCTGGAATGTTAGTGTCAGGTGCTTCAAATGGTGAATACATAGAGACAAGAACTAAGCACCTCAGATAAGTTATAAGTCACAGTCATTGCTCTGTTAATTAAGAAAAGCTCAGCTGAGATTTTCCCTGTGTGGCCTTGATACTACCAACAGATTAATCCCTACTTTGTGTGAATTTGTTACAACCAATGAGAATTGGCATATTTATCTAGAAGAGTTGAAAGCTCATTTACTTTTATACTTTGTGTGTATGTGCATGTGCTCATGTCTCAGGTATCTTTCTAATATGGTGGAGCTCACTGTAATTCCTGCAGGTATAAATTTTTAAATGAGCCCTATGAATAGGCCTCAACATCCCCTGTAAATAAGTAATACCATCTTAAATAAAATTCCAAGATAAAATTATGATATTTGCCTTTAAGAAACATTAAGTGAGATATAGACAGAAAAAAATGTAAATAATGAATGTAAATAATGAAAACTAAAATGTATTCATCTGAGTCAAAAATAAGGAGACTAGAATTTGTAGTTGTGCTGACAAAATGCTATAAAAAAACAGAAGGTAACTTGGTAAATATAATGATAAAATTCTAGCAATTATGAAGATTAGATAGATAGATAGATAGATAGATAGAAAGATAGATAGATAGATAGATAGATAGAGGCACATACACTTTCCACAGTATGATTAATTTCAGGGCCACATATCCAAGTAAAGGCTGGGGTTTTCATGAATAAGTAAGGATAAGAGTCACCACTACAGATCTTGTACCAGATAAGGAGACAGAACTTAAAAGTCAGAGTTTATCCACAAATCTAGGAACCAGAAAGGGTTGACTCTTCCATGAAAAGGGAACCACAGTAAGTGAATTAGAAAAAAAAAAAGAAAGAAACAAGCAGAAATTGAAAAATCTGTAACACCTTAGAAGATTTTCCCATACTTTTTTCTGAAAACACTTAGACTATTAGTAATCTTGATTTAACAGAAATGTGTAGAATTTTCATCCAACAAATAGGAAATACATATTCTTCTAAATATATCATATATGAATTATTTCAGAAATTGATCATATAGCAACCAATAAAGGAAACCTAAACTAATTCTGAATATCAAAATCAACATAATATTAATAAAGTCTTGTAGAGCCATGTAAAGGAAGCTATTGGGGAGTTTCAACAGCCAAGTGACATAATCTTTCTTAAGTTCTAAGAGTCACCATGACTGCAGTATTAAAAAGAAATGTAGGATTGAATTAGAAGATCAAAGATGATTGTAAAAAAATCCAGATGTCTTAATGAAAATGAATAGAAATTAAAGAACATGAAAACAAAATTAGTGCAACAAAGCAGTGGAAAAACTAATCATGAATGAAATATTTACAGAAATTATATGGAAACATACAGAACATAGAAACACAAGCTATATGTAGAGAAAATAGTAGTCCTGCTCTGAAGTCAATGCATGAGTAGGAATTCAAAATATATAGGTTTTCTGAACTATTTTCTGGCTTAGGGGGAAAAGAATTAAGAGTTGGAATAAAGCCAAAAAACTACACCATTGTGGCAGCCCTACTGAGTTATGCTACCTGGTAGTTTCTCTTACCATTCTCTTATGGTCTTTGAAATTAATTACCATAGATATTGAGCTCAATGGGGTCTTGGCTATCACAATGACTTCAAAAGAAAAAAAATGATTCACTGTTTACTTAATGACATTGGGTTAATTTATCAAAAAGAAGGTCAATCAACAAGGTAATTTATCATCTTTTACTATATTCTAAGTTCTCCAAAGAAAACAGTAAAAATTACCATTCTCCAGATAAGAAATTGGCCAAAGGAGGGTAAATGGGAGATAAAATACCTTTCATTTAACTGCTAAGCTTCATATGGAAGGTTGGAACAGAATTTTCTTAAGTTTGGCCAACTAAAGGACTTGGATCTATTTAATGATATTCCTCTAATTTTTAAACCTCTTGTCTTACTTCTGTCCTTTCCTTGAGAAAAGCAGTTACAAGACAAGTGTTAGAGTGTTAGCTAACCTTAGAATTTCTTAGATTTACAATATTATTATTATTATTATCATCATCATCATCATCATTATCATTATTATAATATTTGAGTTGAGGTCTCACTGTTTGCCCAGGCTGGAGTGAAGTGACACAATCATGGCTTACTGCGGACTTGACTTCCTGGGCTCAGGTGGTCCTCCTGCCTTAGCCTCCAGAGTAGCTAGGACTACAGGCATGCGCCATCATACTCAGTTGGTTTTTAAATTTTTTTGTAGCGATGATGTCTTCCTATGTTGTGTAGGTTGGTCTCAAACTTCTTTCTCAAGCAATCCTCCCACCTTGGCCTCCCAAAGTGCTGGGATTACAAGACATTTTTTTTAATTGCAAAGCAATTAAGAAAATTTTTCTAAATTGGCAAGTAATAATTGTATATATGTATGCAATAAGAAAAAATTTTAATCATTATTTTATTTGCTTCTTTGTCTCCCATAAAGGAATATACAAAAATATACAACACATTTAAAAATTTTCTGATTCTAAAAAGTATTTTTCCCACTATCTACATGAAGCTCTCCTGTTACTCATTAAAGTGAATATTCTAACTCTCTTGATATTTCACAACTTTCCTTATGAAAACATTTGGGAAAAATATAGTTTATTTCACTATGTTGTCATATAATTTGGGATTGTTGATCTTTTTCTCAAATAAGCTACAACATAGCATCATGATGGTAAAACACTGCCATCAAACTAAAAATTATATAGGTTCCTTAAACTCTTTTATATTATCAACTGGAAAATATACCATAGGAAAAAATGTGACCCATTAACTGTTGAATAATATGCCTAAAAAAGAAAACAATTTAGATTTAAGCTGATAGTAGTATAGAGCAAAAGAAATACTTGGATATCCTTTGGGAGTATTCATTTCGATAAAGTCTGTTATGCTCAATAAGTTCCAAATGGCAGTGTGGGAACAAGTGAAACTGAAATTGGACTGTTGGAGAAATGTGAGCAGAGACATGGAAAATCGGAACACACTATGCATAACCTCCCACTAAGTCACAAATTATTATTTTCATTATTAGTCACCTGATATCTTCTTTTCAGATTGTCTACTCCTTAATTGTGCTTTTTTTCTTAGAAATTAACAAACTAATAAGGTTAAATGATTTTGAGGCCAAGTATTTGTAACTAAGCATTTATAAAAAAGCAATAAATTTATAAAAGTTAGATTTAAAGTTTCAAGATACCGTAAATAATAATAGAAATCCTATTCAATTGAATTTTGCTTAGGGAAAAATGACTTTTTTAAAAAGGAATAATGAAAAAGTGTATATATATATATATATATATATATTTTTTTTTTTTTTTTTTTTTTTTTTTTTTTGAGTCGGAGTCTCACTCTGTCGCCCAGACTGGAGTGCAGTGGCCGCTCCCGGCCACCGCAGCCTCGACCTGCTGGGCGCCAGCGATCCTTCCACCTCAGCCTTCCGAGTAGCCGGAATTACAGGAGCGTGCTATCACGCTCGGCTAATTTTTTGATTTATTGTAGAGATGAGGTCTCACCAAGTTGCCCAGGAGGGTCTCAAACCCGCGAGTTCAGGCAATCCACTCACCTCAGCCTCCCAAGGTGCGGGATTGCAGGCTGAGCCACCGAGCCCGGCTGAAAAAGTATATTCAATAATCATGTCATCACTCTTTTATATGCTTATATACCCCAAAATGCCTGTTATGTTTAAACAAATGTATTTGTCTTCACAAATTCAACAACCATTTATTATGGTTTTACCAAGTATAAAGCACTATACTTTCTATAATTACCACTCCTTTCTTCAAAAACTTTACAACAAATAGAGAAGCTGTGCACATAAGTAAATATAGTAATATAAGTAAATATAGTAACATAGAGATTGTTAAAACCGCCTACAGTCATTCAATAGTAATCGAGGAATGCTTGCTATGTACCTGCTACTCTTCTGAGTGTGATGGATAGAGAATAAGACAAAGACTAGAGGGTAGCTTAAGGTCCTGTTATGGATATCTATCTATAGAACTAGTGGAAAAGGAAGTGTAACCACGTGCTTTGAAAACAGAAATTGTTTTGGTTTACATTTTGTGGGGACCAGTCATTCAAAGTTTTCTTCCTTCTATGAAATCACATTTATGGCACTGTTATGATATAAACTAAGATGCTTCTCTTAGCATACATCACACAATCATTTTACTAGTGTTGAGAAGATAACTACTTTTTATTCACCTGTGTGTAGCTCTAGGATCATATTACATCTGGCAAAAACAGGCACTCAATAAATTCTTGGGGATGAATCAAGAAATTAAATATACCCCTTTTATTTTTAATGCTTTTAAATAATAAAACATCTTCAGTTAGAGACATTAATCAACCTGACTAAAATAGTTAGGTTAGTTCATCTGACTGCCCAATAGAAATGCTACCTCTTACCATGCTTAAGCTTTATGTTTTCAAAATAACCTAAATAACTATTATTTTGACTAGGTGTTCATAATGACTTTTATTCATTTCATCTCACTTCATTTTGAGTAGTGGGGTACATGTCATGTGAGGGATTTACTACTAAATAAATTGTGTGCTGGTGAGATTTGGGCTTCTAGTGAGTCCTCTCTTCCCTAAAGTGGACCGAGTACACAGTGTGTGGTCATGTGCCCCTTATTCCTCCTTCTTCCCTTCCTTTCTTTAGCAGTACCCAGTGTACATTGTTCCTGCCTCTGTGCTCATATAACCAGTGATTAGGGCCTGATTATATGTGAGAACATGCGGTATTCAGTTTTTTGTTCCTGTGATAGTTCACTTAGAATGATGGTCTCTAGCTATACCCATGTTGCTGCAAATGACATGATTTTGTTCTTTATGCCTGCATAATATTCCATCATGTATATGTACCATATTTTCTTCATCCAGTCTACTTTCAATGAGCATCTGGGTTCCATATTTCTACTATTGTGAATAGTGCTGTAATGAACACACAAGTGCAGGTGTCATTTTGATGGAGTGATTTTTGTTCCTCTGAGTGGGATTGCTGAGACATATGGTAGCTCAATTTTTAGTTTTCCACAAAGGTTGAACTAGCTTACATTCCCATCAATAGTGTAGTAGTATTTTATTTTCTCCACAACCTTGCCAAAACCTGTTGTTTTTTTATAGCTGTCCTGACTGGTATGAAGTGGCATCTCATTGAAGTTTTTATTTGCATTTCTCTGATAACTAGTGAGGCTGAGCATTTTTTATATGTTTGTTGGCTGTCTGAATGTCTTCCACTGAGAAGTATCTGTTCATGTCCTTTGCCCACTTTTTAATGGGGTTGTTTGCTTTTTACCCTGTCAATTTATTTGAATTCATCATGGATTCTGCATGTTAGGTCTTCGTCAGATGCATAACTTGCAAATACTTTTTCCTGTTCTGTGGTTTGTCTCCTTACTATCTTGATGGTTTATTTTGATGTGCAAAATCTTTTTAGCTTAATAAGTTACCATCTATCAATCTTAGCTTTTGCTTCATTTGTTTTTGAGGACTTGACCATAAATTCTTTGTCTACTCCAATGTCCGGGAAGGTGATCCCTAGTTTTTTAATAAAATTCTTATATTTTGAGGTTTCATGTTTAAGTCTTTAATCCATATTGAGTTAACTTTTATATATGGTGATAGGTAGGGGTTGAGTTTCATTCTTCTGCATGTGATTAACCAGTTTTCCCAGCTAAATATGATTTCCTTCCCAGTGTTTGTTTTTTTTATCAACTTTGTCAAAGATGAGTTAGTTGAAGGTTCGTGGTTTTATTCCCAGATTCTCTGTTCTGTTCCATTGGTCTATGTGTCTATTTCTGTACCAGTGCCATGCTGTCTTGTAGCCTTGTGCTTAAGTTTGAAGTCTAGAAGTCTAGAAGTGTGATGCCTCCACCTTTGTTCCTTTAGCTGAGGACTACTTTAGCTATTGGGGCTTTTTTTGCTTCTATATGAATTTCTGTATCATCTTTTCTAACTCCGTAAGAAATGATGCTGGCAATTTGATAGGAATTGCATTTAATTTGTGAATTGCCTTGGGTAGAATGGTCATCCTGACAATGTTGATTCTTCTAATCCATGAACATGGGATGTTTTTCCATTTGTTTGTGTCATCCTTGATTTCCTTGAGCAGTGTTTGTGTATAGTTCTTTTATAAAGGTCTTTCATCTGTTTCGTTAGGTGGATTCTGAGATATCTAACTATGTTTAAATATGATTTTTATTGTAAGACTTCTAGTCATTAAAATACCCTAAAATTTATTTACTCCATTGAGACCACATTGATTCCTTAAAAAGTAGAAATTAGGGTTTCTGTGATTGTGCATGAGAAAAATAAGTAAAAACTGACCAACTATCAAATTGGGGTGGAGGAGGAACAAACAGGTAACCATAAGCATTCACAAATTGCTCTTTCCTTGTGGTTACATGAGATGCCAGAGGCTCCCCTATTTATAATAGGTGAGTGACATTTCAACTTCAAATACCAAAAGATGGGCAGTGCAGAGGTCTAGACCTAATCATTGTTTCTCTAAAAACAGCATTGCAGGATGAATATGAAAGCAAAAAAAATTTGATCCTCAACTGATCTCATTTAGATTTAAATTAAGACACACTATGTGTTAAAAGTCACTCTTAAAGCTTAAAGGACAAATGCATCTGTGGTTTGCTTCCCAGAGTTTTCCTCCTAATTCATCACTGACAGACAATGGAGTCAATGTTGTAAGAATAGTGTGACAATGATAATTTATCAATGACTGAAATAGGTTTTAACAGTTGCAGAAAGTGTGGAGCAGAATTTTCTCAGAATAACAGTCGTATTGAAATATCTGCAGCACAACAATCTCATCCTCAACTCTTCCAGTGACTAAGAGAAGATCTGTACAGTTCTTTGAAAGATATAGCAGAAATGTTCATCAACTCATGGATGATCTAGTGAGGCAGTGAGTGCTGGAACAAGGAATTTTTAGCATGCTGTCAGAACCCAGTGTGCATCCACCAACACATCAGAGTCAGATTGACAAGGAAAGCCTTGTCCTCCTTAGGCGGCTATATGGATTTATAAAATCCGTATGCAATATTTATAGAATATACACATATAATTTTGCTGCAATTCAGGATAATATTAGTAAAATAAGCCCCCTCATAAGTTTTCCATAGAATCCAAAGACAAAAGAAAGGACTTGAAAAATAATAGTACTATGCTGACATGTAGTTGCTGTATGTTTTATGTACTGTTTCTAACAATAATAATTCAATGTGAAATGCATGCTTACATTTTTTATAGAATCATATCTTCCAAGTTCAAAGTTTACAGAGAAAGATCTAAAATTCTGTGAGAGGTATTGACTCCACAGATAATTGGACAAAGAAAGAAGCAGACCAGAGAAAATGTTTTAAATGATTTAATACACCAACACAAATAATAACTTAAACTACCAATTCTAGAACTATTTCCTGTAGAACAGTAAAAGTAGTAATCAAAATGATTATAAAAATAATTTAGGAAAAAGTTTTCAAAGTGTTGAGACAATAATCCCAATTATGTCAGTTATCTCAAGGTGATGACAAGCCAAGTTATAGATGAATTAATAAGACATGAAATATTTCCCAAATAAGACTTCTTAACTATTTTCTGTGATTTATATCATTTTCATCATCTGACATTTCAATGAAACCATAGTTTAAAATAGAGAGACACTGGGAAATATCTAGACCGTAATTTGGAAAAAATAATAGAGTAGCAGAACTCATAAAGAATCAACCAGCTACCCATCACTCTGTGTTTGACTAACAGTCTGCTTCTCTCTTCAAATGCTAATCTACTTGAGAACCACACTTTCCCTCAGATGCTGAAAAGCCAGTTAATCTATAGCTTTAATTTAGCATTTCCACATGTTCCCAAGGTCTCGTGTTTCCTCTTTTGAATAGAAACCCAGATAGACAGACTGGCTGACACACCCTTTCCATAGTATTGGAAATAAATTTAGAGCAGTGGTTACCAAATGAAACTTAAGTTTTCTTCAGTGTTCAGTGAAATAAGGGGAAAAAAGAGGAAAAAAAATAACATAGTAAATTTTAAAGAAAGTAAAATGTATTCTTTTTTTGTAATTTGTGCTTTTTCATTTTAAAATGTTCTTTATATAATCAAAAGATGTTATTAAAAGATGGTAGGTATTTGATTTCTTATTTATCTTGATAAAATTAAAATTTTTAAACCATGCTGCCTGACTCCCCAGGTTTATTTTATTTTTACTGGCCTCTGAAAACTGTCTTGAAACAACTGTTTTAAAGTTTTACACAGAAATAAATATGTTGCCTGTTGAAAAGTATATTTCACTCAGATTATTATTTTAGTAAATATAGCTCTTTTCTGTCCACAATCTATACATTCTTCTAGTAGTATATAAGCTCTAAACTGTTGTGTTTTTTTTGTGAAATGGTTTCTGATTCTGTGTATTCATGTGTGATTTTTGTCTCTTTCTGTTTCCAGTTTATCTCCTCATGACTCTTCCAAGTATCTGCCCATATTTTCTTAGACTATTATTAAGATAACAGTGTCCAAACTTCTGAATCTGGGATTTTCTTGCTTAGCACAGCTAAACTTAAATGACAAAAAAAAGGGAAAGCATTTTAAATCAAATGCACTCTAACTCAAGTTCATGGTCACTTACTGGTAAGTAGAGATCAAGTCTGAGGTTAAACTGAGACAACAAACTGTATGCAGGGATGGGAAAGTGAGTTACCCCCATCATAAAGCAGGGACTTCCAAGGATTTGCATCTACCATCCACAGTAAGAAATTCATCTTATATTAGAACTTCAAAAGCACATTCACAGAGATACAACAAAACATCCACAACTAAATACTCACAAGTTAAAATCTTGTGAAATAATACATACCCTCATTTCATGCAATGAACACTCACATTTTTTATCCTATCATCTTTTAAACTGAGCACATTTGCCATATTGATTTCATGACCCACTTATGTGTTGTAGCTCACAGTCTGAAAAAATGTTGCCATAAAGCATATGCTGTAAGGTTGCTATCGAATTACATAGCAATATAAGGTGCAACACCATTTCTCTAAAATCAATATAAAATTAGAAACTTGTCTTTAACAGACAATTTTCTAGTGTGTTTCTGTTGAATTCCTGGAAGAAAGAATCAGATATTTTTATCTCATTTTTTTCTGTTTTCTTTCCATCTGATCTGATTGTCTCTTTCTCCTTGATTATTCTTCAGATAAGTATCTTTTAAAGTAGAAGAACAGGAAAAGAAACATAAATAAAAGTTTTTTTGTTTTTGTTTTTTTTGAGGTGGAGTCTCACTCTGTTGCCCAGACTGGAGTGCAGTGGCCGCTCCCGGCCACCGCAGCCTCGACCTGCTGGGCTCCGGCGATCCTTCCGCCTCAGCCTTCCAATTAGTCAGAATTACAGGCATGCACTACCACGCCCGGCTGATTTTTTTTTTTTTTTTTTATTGTAGAGATGAGGTCTCACTGCCCAGGCGGGTCTCGAACCCGTGGGCTCAGGCAATCCACTCACCTCAGCCTCCCAAAGGCGCGGGATTACAGGCTGAGCCACCGAGCCCAGCTAATAAAAGTTTTTGAAAAAGTAAACTGTGAGGATCCTAGTTTCAGCAGTGATGTTGAGTCAAATATTGGTTTAAGGTTATAAATTAGATGAATTTATAAGATGTTCTTAAATTTACTAAAAAATAAATTATCTTAAATTCTAATTTCATGCTTGAATTATATATTATCTGCAATGTTTTCTTATTTTTTTTTAAATATGTAAAATAGGTAATTTTAAAATTTGGTAAATATGTTGGTTGAGAATACATAGATTGGTATGTAGATGTGTACATGAACACACACACTCATACATTTACTATGGCAGAGACCAAACTTTGGAATCTAAAGCGAAGTAGTTCAAGCCCTGTTCTAACTTCTTAAGCACTGTGTGACTTTAAAAAAAAATTTATTATTTTCTTCCTCTATTAATGGGATAATAATCATACCTACCTCACAAGCTGTTGTCAGAGGAAAATTAGATAAAGTAAGCCAAAACCAAAGTGCTATTAAATTGTTGGTTATTACCATAAGTTTTGGGAAATGATCTGCATAAGTTTATTTTCTGGCTGGGCAAAAAATAAAATTTGTCTTGCTGACCATTTCAATTGATTCCCATGTATGATTCCACTCTTATAATTCATTTAATGCATGTAAGTAGAGAAAAATAACCCCCTTAAAACAAAAAAGTAGAGAGAGAATAGATTAATACTACAATTGAGGTTAGTAGGTTATCAAATTCTATACTTACTTCCTAAGGTCTTTAGACAGTTGAACTTGAGCGTCAAGAAATGGCTATTGCAGGGCTGGGTGGCTCAGCCTGTAATCCCGCACCTTTGGGAGGCTGAGGTGAGTGGATTGCCTGAGCCCGCAGGTTCGAGACCCGCATGGGCAGCGAGACCTCATCTCTACAATAAATCAAAAAAATCAGCTGGGCGTGGTAGCGCATGCTTGTAATTCCGGCTACTTGGAAAGCTGAGGCGGAAGGATCGCCGGAGCCCAGCAGGTCCTGGCTGCGGTGGCCAGGAGCGGCCACGGCACTCCAGTCTGGGCGACAGAGTGAGACTCCAACTCAAAAAAAAAAAAAAAAAAAAATGGCTATTAAGACAATCTCCCATACACTAAAAGAGTTAACTATGCCCTTTATATTAATACAAAGAGCTAGCATCTTTCAACATGAACAACATAAACCTAATTTATTATTTCAACAATGTAGTAACAAAATAAAGAATACATGTTTCTTCAGTAGGACACAATGGTGTGCTTCAAAACCTAGTAAAGAAAAACAGTTTTTTATTTACCTAATAGTTTATAGTACACACCTAGGCAGTGAGATTAGTTAGATATTATTATTTTTATAGTGGAATAGATGCCAACTTAAGATAAAATTTCAAGAACTGTTTTCTACAGGACTTCCATTCATCACCATAAATAAAAATTCAGCTTTCCCAAAAATCAAAATTTAATTTTGAGCAAGTAACGTTTTATTAAATTTGAAGGACTATAAAAGCCACTGATTTCAGCTGAACATAAGCACCAGTGTTTGAGGAGTGAAAGATTGTATTTATATATTTAAAAGTGCTAACTGAATAGAGACTAGCAGATAGCAGCTTCTTATTTATTATTTGCCTGCAGGTACTTGGGTAAAACAGTTAAATCATCAGTCAGACCAAGGAATTTAAATAGACCTAAGAGTCAAAAGAAAACGTTGAACAAGAGCATTCATAATTGCTTCTCCTAAATCTCAAACATTTCACAATTCTATTAAATAAGCAGTAAATTACTACTAAATCTTGATTTTATTTTCAAAACAGGCAAAAGGAAATTGTTCACCAATCTTAAGCAGGTAAAAGGATTATAATATTTTATGAGTTGTAACACGTAATGTTTGACCTTCTTAGTCTAGATCAGTGTTCTCTGAATTGAAGGGTACACCCGCACCTCTCCCACCTTTGTAACACAACATATTAACATGTTATAAAAAAATTATAAAAGTCCTATTTCCATTTTTCGACTACTTTTTTGAAATATGTTAATACAGCAATATTTGTATGTAGTTCATAAATGAATAAATGTACCTATAACAAGAGAGTATCGTGAAAGCATTGTAGCTTACAAGTGCGTTAACAAAATATAACAGAAAACTGTTAAATTACTCTAGTTTGATACTGAAGTATAATTGATTCAATAACTTAAATAATTTTTTATATGTTATGATGATGATGATGATAGATCTATTGAAAATGTTTGTTTTCCCCAGATTATAATGTCTAAAGATGGCTTCCCACTAGAAGAAGCAGAGCTACTTGAAGAAAAAGAGCCTATCAGTTGTAAAGTGGGAAATGTATAGGATGACCCTGGTACAACATTAAATAGCCATCTAAAATTATTGAGGGCATAGCCAAAGAACTCAGGTGACAAAAGAGGTTCCCATTGGTCAAAACCAGTACAATAGGAGTATCCATAAAGATAATAACTGCAATAGATTACCTCCTTAAATGTATATGCTTTGGTTACCTTGGGGAAATACTAGGGAACTAATTTTGAAAACTGCTCATTTTTTTTTAACGACGCATTTATCCCATATTTTCTTAAAAAAAAAAAAAAAATCAAGGCCAGGCTCGGTGGTTCAGCCTGTAATCCCAGCACTTTGGGAGGCTGAGGCGAGTGGATTGCCTGAGCCCACAGGTTCAAGACCCACCTGGGCAACTTGGTGAGACCTCGTCTCTACAATAAATCAAAAAATTAGCCGGGCTCAGTGGCTCAGCCTGTAATCCCACACCTTTGGGAGGCTGAGGTGAGTGGATTGCCTGAGCCCGCGGGTTCGAGACCCGCCTGGGCAGCAAGAACTCATCTCTACAATAAATCAAAAAATCAGCCGGGCGTGGTAGCGCGCGCCCTTAGTTCCAGCTACTTGGAAGGCTGAGGCGGAAGGATCGCAGGAGCCCAGCAGGTCGAGGCTGCAGTGGCCGGCGACAGAGTGAAACTTCAACTCAAAAAAATAAAATAATCAATCAATCAATTAATCAAAAAGGCTAGCTGGGTGTGGTAGCGCATGCCTGTAGTTCAACTACTCGGAAGGCTGAGGCGGAAGGATCGCTGGAGCCCAGCCGATGGAGAATGCGGTGGCCGGGAGCGTGCCACTGCACTCCAGTCTAGGCCACAGTGAGACTCCAACTCTTTAAAAAAAAAAAAAAAAAAAATCAAAATACTCAAGGCAGATGTAGGGAAAATAAATAATAGGTGACACTGTGCACTTGAAGTTTGAAAAAATGTCATTTTATTTTTTCTTCCTGATGGTGTAACTTTTATTCTTGTTCTCAGTATGAAAACACTCATCCGAAAGTAATATGGCATTATTTTTCTCTAAGAGTTTAGTTTCAGATCCTGACTGGTGAATTTTATAAAGACAAATGATTTTGTCACCTAATCTAAAATCTCTTGGAATACATAGTTCAAATCAATTCTTTATCGATGGTTCAAGTAAAGAACTTTTAATAAAATTGTCTTTCTTTTCAGTGGTTAATCCTTAAGACCTGAAAAATCCTTTTGAGCTGATAATGTTTCTTTCTATTTTTTTCCCCTTGCCAGTAGAAATGAAGCCAAATAAAATACCCCATCATACAGTTCCCTTCAAGGATATAAATGAGGCTGAAGATGTCTTGGCCTCGCTTTCTAAGCCGGTTAAAATCCCTATAGCCATTTACTTATCTCAGGGGGACTGGATGGCTCCTTTAAATTATGTTTTATATGTACGTCCCTGTGTTTTAAAAAATATCTAAGCAACAGTAAAGTCTCATTCCTTAAGGGCGGACAACAATGAAGAGTGCTTGCTCATTTCCCGGTGTACTTGCCAACACACTCAACACACAAATATTTTTCCTCCACCGCTGTCAGTGATCCTTTTGAAGTGAGGACAAGATGTTTTAGCCACAGAACAACAAAATCAGGGACACGAGCTAAATAAGAAGACATCATTATAACTTTTTAAAAATCATTCTCTTCATTCTCATTTCCCATACTGATCATTCTAAACACCACTAAGAAAGAAATAGTCTCAGTCACTTATAGTTAGAGGAGCTATCTACAGTCTCAATTCTTCTATTGAGTAGCTGCAAATGACTTAAAATCTCTGAGGCTCAATTATCTGTACACAGAGACCAACAGTAATAATAATAATAATGTGCCTTATCAAACTGTAAGATTGGAAATGTGAAAGTAAATATAAAATTTCTTGTATAATTAATATGTAACCTACACTGTAAACATAACCATAAAAATCCCACTGGAGAATCTTAAAAGTACTGGCTTTTACATGTTCCACAATATCTGTGCCATATACTGTGCTAAGCACCTTACATATATTACCATGTTGAATTCCCACCAAAACAATGAGATATGTATAAGTATTCTCAGCTTACTAATCAGGAAGCAGACTCAAAGAATTTAAGGAATTTGACAAAAGACACATATGGAATTAGTACCTCAAAGTTAAATGTGAATCTAGGTCTATTAGACTCTCTAAGCAAGCTATTAACTCCTTATTCTGCACTTCTACACAACCAGAGGGGGCTAAAATCGAGGGAGGTGAAAGAGGAAGACAGAGAGAGAGAGATCAGTACTTGAAAAAAAAGTTTATGTAAATAAAATTGCTTTCATGAAGTATGGTTTAATTTTGCTAAGCAAATAATTTTAGTGTAAGTATAGTAAATTGAGCTGTATTTAGTATATGTGATTCTTTAATAATTTCTTTTATTCAATTAAAATCTACTAAAGATATTCTTTTCTTGCCTGCTCTGCAGGGATTATTTCAAGTGCTCTAAAATCCTCATATTCCCGAAAGCCTTTTTGATGCACAGTTAAATCCTCTTATAGACAATCTGAATATAGAGAAATGATTTTTAGAGTTCCTCCCAAAATACCACAGGAACCTTATACACTGATATACCATCCCCCATCCTCAAGTTTTGGTGCTGTCCAGCTGCATCCGCATGCGATTAGAAAAGAAGTCTTTGCTCTTCCAGTTCTCTACTTCCCTGTTCCGTTTTGATCCTTCACTGTCCTCTCGCCTCTTTTGTTATTTTGAGTCCCCTCCTCCCCAACAGTCATTGTATTATTTGTAAAACTTATTTCATATTCAGTTTTTGTTTTTCTCAACTCCTCTGCTTTTTGTCCCTGCAAAACAGAAAATTATAACAAGGCAGAGTCATCTTAATATCCATTCACTCTTAAAAATATGATTCATTTCGAGTATACTACGAAAAAGCAGAGAGTTGAGTCTTCAGGATAGTTTGACACTCCTAAAACATAAATAAGTGTTACTTTCTTGTGTTGATTTCCCCTATCATTCTCCTATCCATCCCTCTAAGATGAGAGAAGAAGAGATTTGCTTTCTTTGGAAGGGAGTTTGATACTGGAGATACTGCACCTAAAGTGCTATATCCAAATCCCAAAAATCAGCTCTGGGTCCTTACAATTTGTGCTTGCTGTTGTTAGGAGGCTCCCTGTCCTCCATTTCTCTAACATGATAGGCTTATCCCCAGGTGACTATTGGGGAGCATTCGTCTGTAACTGCCTGAGCCTACAGTGCAAACTCAGTTCATCTGAGGATTAGTAAAAACAAGTCCATTTTTCCAGGTCCTGCTGAAATCCCATTTATGATGGCTTCTTTAATCATTCAAATCCACAGCAATCCCATGGTACTTATTGTCCATATAATTCATAGAGAACCTGGAAATATTTTTTAGAATGATATTTAACACTGTCTTGGTTATAGAGCAATTTCTTTTTCTTCTTGGCATCTGGTAAAGAAGTGAACAAAATAAAACATACTCATATACATAATTAGTGTCTATAAAGATGATTCTAGTCACCAAGAAAAGACACTATCTTAAAAAAAAATTTTAGAAAGATTTTTATTATAATAATTAAAATTGGGAGTCTAAACAAATTACAAATAATTGAAACTCCCTGATAATGTCAAGGATGCAGTCACTGATAGTAACAGCAAAGAACATATGCTGATGTTATCCAACATTTACCAGACACTGGCCTAATTTAGCCTTCTCAACACTCAACCACTAATACACTATTGTAATTTTTATATTATGGATGAGAAAACTAGGGCAGTTGAGCAAATTTCTAAAAATTTCTAATAAGTGGTAGAGTTAGGGTTTGGAACACAGACAGGGAATCTGTCTAAAGAGGGAACCTATGATCTTGAATCTTTATCTACAATAAACAACTTTAGTTTCATAGTAGTTTTATTGTGTATCAACTTTACTTGGACAATAGAAATGCAAAATTATGTAAGAAATGATACAGTCTGTCTAATTAATAGTTGTATTCCAAAGAAAGCTAAAAAAATTGCCTTGGGAAGCCATGTAAGAACATGAAGATAAAAATGTGTATTTGCAAATTTTAGATTAGCAGTAACCATGTTATTTTTCCTAAGAAATTAAAATAACTACTCATGAATTATATTATTACAATTCAAAAAATACATATTTTTGTCAAAATTGAGAAGGCAAGCATAAATACCATTTATTTCATCTTCCAAGGTTCATAGTATTTTTTGGCCTGAAGGGGTGAATGGATAGAAGTTTTGGAAACCTTAGGACAACTGAGTTTAGCAAAATCCACCTGAAAAAAGGCAGGAAGTTAAGGGAATGAATAGCCTAAGTTCACTTTCCTCTAGCCGTCTGGTCGCTTGTCTGTGACTCCCTTGGCTTAATTCATCCAAGAAGCCAGAGGCAGTAGAACTTTTTGTTCTGTCCATTCCACATCAGTGACATGGGTGGGACAGCAAGGAGGAGAGGTTGAGAGTGGACAAGAGAAACCAACAGAAGGAAGATAGACAGGAGAAAACATCTACACATGTTTTCTATTTTTCTAGAAAAATGTCTTCTATTTCTAGAAAAATGTCTTCTATTATAAATATGTAGTTGCATATATTAGTACCATTCTGAACATTCTAAAATTTTTCCTATACATTAAAAATCTAGCCTTTAAGGCAAATCATTAAAACATATGTAATAAAGACCTTTTACCTTAAGAGACAATTTTATCTTTGCTCTTTTTTCCAATTAGTTCCTCATGCTTGTACTGAGCAGTTTACATCTGCCAGATATGGTTCTAGACATCAGAAATGGCACGTGACCATGGTCTTTGTTTTCAGGAACTCACATTTGACAAGACAAAATAGCTAAATAGGTAAATTACCACAGCAATGACTAAATAAGTCAGTTCAGTGGGGTTGAGGGCCTATGGTCTGACTTCTTGCACTACTGAAAAATATTTTTCTTCTCATATCTGTTAGTTTTGAATATGAGCACTATACCTAAAAATAGTTGCAATATGATAAATAACAATGTACAATTTCTCTATATAGCCATAATATTAAAACTTGACGCACAGAATTCCAAAACCTGAGCTAGTAGTTAGTAGTGTTGTTCTCACTGCTTTGACACCTTTTATCAGGATGATTTTGCAGAGGGGGTCTACTGTTCTTCCTCTCAGTTTGTGTTTCTAGATCCCTCATAGGACTTCCTGAACTTCATAAATCTTGACTGAATGGAGCATGGGAAATGCAGAATGGTTATATACTAGGAACATGACTTTTTTATAATACAGAATTATTAGTCTTGGGATTTGAGTTTAGGCTTCCGATTTACTGGCTTAAATCATCTTTGTTTTCCTGGATCAGAGGTAAATGTACCAACTTACAGAAGAATGGGTTTAAGTTAAAATCAATAAACAAATCGTCACCTACCTGCCTTGGGAGAAGTAGTGCAGAGGGACTAGATCTCATTAGACTACCTGAGATCATCTTAGTCATTGCTATTAATGATTTTTGAAAAAGAATCTCTTATTTATGTGGCTAATGCCGTTTCACAGCTCAACAGTGCTCTATGCGTAATAAAGGTAAATTAAGCCAAGGTCAGAGTTGCTGGGTAAATGATTGGGTGAAACCCTCAGAAAGACACATTAAAACAATTTTTCTTTTCAGCCAAAGTACAATGGAAAGAGCAATTATACTAAAAGCCGATGAATCTGGGTTTCTACCCAAGATCTTTCACTTTATGCTTTAGGCAAATTTGTTAACCTCTGTTAATTCCAGATCCCTTCTTGGTTTTTTTTTGGGGGGGAGGTATTTTGTTGTTGTTCATCTGGGTTTTTGTTGTTGTTTTTTATTTTAGAGTTGTAGGGTACAAGTGAGGATTTACTACATAAGGAAGTTGCATGCAGGTGAAGTTTGGACTTCTAGTTGGCTCTCTCTCCTGCTGACAGCAGACCAGGTACCCAGTATGTTGCCACTGAAATTTCTTCTATACATTAAAAATCTAGCATTTAAGGCAAAAATCATTAAAACATATGTAATAAAGACCTTTTACCTTAAGAGAAAATTTTATCTTTGCTTCTTACCCAGTGTGTTACCACATGCCCCCTCTTCCCCTCCCCCGCGTCTCTAGCAGCCAGTGTCTGCTGATCTACATTTGTGCTCCTGTGACCAGTGCCAGATCCCTTCTTTGTGAAAAGGGATTGTAATGCCTACCTACCTAAGAGATTATCATGCCTACCTACCTTCTAATGAGACTGAAGTAAGATTTTATTTGCAAATAATGCATTATGTGCACCACACAAGAGGACGTCTGTATATTGTTTTGATTATCATTGCTTAATGCCTTTTTTAAAAGCCGAGGCTGTGTTAAAAAACAAAGGTACCTGCAGACCAGTGTGCTGAAAAGAACGAATGCAAATAGTACACATAATTTTCTTAGTTTATGAGAAGTCGGATTGTGACTTGCTTCCATTCTTCTCAGGTATAAAACTTAAATGAATAGATTCTGAAAAACAAATGAATGACCAGTGACCTACTGAAGGGCACCCTACATTCTCATTGCAGAAATTTCTCACTTACAGATAGAGAAGATGAGGTCAAAGAGAGTCAGACCCAGATTCCCACTACTACAAAGGTCCAAACTTATACAATTTTCCAAACATGCCCTAATCATACACTTACCCTTACATAGGTTCAAAGTACTCTTTTGGGGAAAGCTTCCTACTTTTCAAAATTTTTTTTTTATTTTCTAGTTAATAAAGAGCAAGCATATTAATTAATTTTAAAAGCAGACATTAAAATTGGAACCCTTATGCAGTACTGACAAGAATGCAAAATGGCACAGTTGCTCTGGAAAACAGTATGGCAATTCCTCAAAATGCTCAACATAGAAATACCATATGACCTAGTAATTCCACTCCTAAGTTTATGCCCAAAAGAGTGGAAAACAGGTGCTCAAACAAATACTGACATGCCAGAGTTCACAGCAGCACTATTCACAATAGACAACAAGTGAAAACGGCCCAAATGTGTATTAATGTATACATAAATTGTGGCATATATACACAATGGAATATTATTTAGCTATTAAAAAGAACAACGTACTGGTATATACTGCAACATGGATGAACATTATACAGAAAGGAACCATGCACAAAAGGTCGCATATTGAATAATTCCATTTATTTGAAATATTCAAAATAGACAAATCCAGAGAGAACTCATATTGGAAGTTGCCAGAGACTGGGGGAGTAGAAGGAATGGGCAGAAACTGCTTAATGGATGAAGGATTTTACTTTGGAGTGAGGAAATTATTTGGACTAGATAGAGGTAGTTTTGCACAACATTGTATATGTATTAAATGCCACTGAACTATTCACTTTAAAATGATTAATTTTATGTTATGTACATTTCGCCACAATAAATTATTGAAAAATTTAAAGCATTTACATATAAATAATATATAAATTAAAATAATGAGCTAAAGGTGAAATAAGCAGCATTTTATATATTTATTAGCAATATTAAAAGCTTTTGTTCTCACAAAAATCTCTATTAATGATAAAATATTAAAATGGAAATATATCCTTGATTTTTTAATAAGGATTAATAATATTTGATTTTAACGACAATCATAGCTAAAAGGAATCTCTCACAACGATAAGTCAATCCAAAAGGAAGGGTACATACTAAAGTACATAGACCAAATCATGAAGCCTATTTCTATAACCCTTAAGTATAATTATTAAATATCATATAACATATAATATTATGCCTATTAATATTATCAATCTATAACATTCTTAATAGCATGCATATTATTATAGATAATTATATATAATTCAGAAAAATCAAGTTTTGCTAGGAATTTTCTGTTTCTCCTGAGCCAATCAGGTATTCTTGTAAACAATGTGGAAGATTTTGTCTTTTTAACAACTATTCAAAACCTACTGAAATTTATCATTTGGGAAACTTTTAAAGAAGCTAGAAATTCCTACTTCCAAACAGAAAAAATTAAAACATGTGCAATTCTGAAGGTTTTTATAGGTAATAACCACATATTGGCAATAAAATCACATAATGAGTTGAAATTTTCCAAATCAAATTTTCAAAATACTGTCTTCAAAATTGCGAGTTTATTTTGCACAGCACTTCATCTCTAAAGCACTGCTTAAATCATTAATTTTAACTTGCATAATATCTTAATAACATCTATTAGGTAGCCTAGTATTATCATCCACTTGATATTACAAAAACAGTCAAGAAACATTGGATCACTTCTATTTTCATCTTAAGAATGTGTGCAACTCATTTTTGACAATTCACAAGATAACTCATGACTTTCTGTGTGGTACAAAAGATTTTTAGGTTCATTTCACATAGTACCAAAGATACTGCTATTTAAAAGTTTGGATTTTAGCCGGGCTCGGTGGCTCAGCCTGTAATCCCGTGCCTTTGGGAGGCTGAGGTAAGTGGATTGCCTGAGCCCGCGGGTTTGAGACCCGCCTGGGGAGCAAGACCTCATCTCTACAATAAATTAAAAAATCAGCCGGGCGTGGTAGCGCATGCCTGTAATTCCAGCTACTTGGAAGGCTGAGGCGGAAGGATCGCCAGAGCCCAGCAGGTCGAGGCTGCGGTGGCCGGGAGCGGCCACTGCACTCCAGTCTGGGTGACAGAGTGAGACTCCAACTCAAAAAAAAAAAAAAAGTTTGGGTTTTATCATAACAAAATCAATGACACCTTGTAACACATAAACTGTACTACCTCATAATAAGCTGGAAGCAAAGGAACATGCGAGTGAGTGTGCTACTGTCAAACACACCTACTCTTCCTTAAAAGCACTCAGGCAGTGTATGTGAAGGTCAGACACAGGGAGACATAGTGTCAGACCATATGCTAAATATTATTAACTGTCATACTTTCCCACTTTAGATGAAAATCAAAATAAGTGAAATTTATAATACTGTCCTCTCCCTCTCTTGTGGATTGTGTGTTGATGATCCCTGGGGATGGACATTCACTTTGGAGATCATGGTTCCACTGGACTAGCCTGGTAAGAAGGAATTTATACCTTTTCATACAGTTGTAAGCACAGATTGGCTCAATCAAGTGACTGATTTTGATAGTTATTTTCTAAATAAAATGTTTGCTCTATAGCTGTTGCCCAGCAGATAGCAATAGTTAATGAACGTGCTATTTCAATTAAGTAACTTTAGGGATAGTTTTTTATTTAAGCACATTTTTCCTTCATTTTTAGTAGAAATATTCCTTAAAGAGTACACTATTAAAAGACATCCATGAAATAAACCCTTTTTTTTTTTTGCAGGCAAATAGCTTATAAAACCAAAAATTAAAAAAAAAAAAAATCCAGCTTCCCAGGCATCTTACTGAACAATTTTTTCTAAAAACACATTGTTATAGTTTGATATTTTGTGATTTCTAAAATTTTACTCAAATATATTAAAGCAGAGATGCCCAAGTCCTGGGCCAGTCTTACCAGTTTGTGGCCTGTTAGGAACTACACAGAGGAAAGTGAGCCAGGTGAGCAAGGGAAGCTTCATCTGTATTTATAGCAGCTCCTCATTGCTGGCGTTACTGCCTGAGCTCCACCTCCTGTCAGATGATCAGCAGTGGCATTAGATTCTCATAGGAGTGTGAACCCTATTGTGAAATGCGCACGTGAGGAATCTAGGTTATGCCTTCCTTATGAGAACCTAATGCCTGCTGATCTGAGGTGGAGCTGAGGCGTGATGCTAAAGCTGGGGAAAGGTTGCAAATACAGATGAACACTTTTAGTAAGGTTTGACTGCACAGAGACCGTAATAAATTTATTGCTTGCAGACTCATATCAAAACCCCATCATGAGTGCCAAGTGATTTGATGTATCTCAGTTGTACAGCTGCCTCTGGTGGCAGACTTTAAGTCAGAATCTGACACTTTTTTTAGGCCCATTCATTATTGTGTTTACCACTTCTGTCCACTCCTGTTTTTTTTTTTAATGGTAAGTTGCATAATTATTCAATTATATATTATAGTGTAACAATAATATAAATAAAGTGCACAATAAATGCTATGCACATGAATAATATCAAAACCATCATCAGCCATCAATGGAAAAATTGTCTTCCATGAAATTGGTCCCTGATGCCAAAAAGGTTGGGGACCACTGTACTAAAGTATTAAAAAACAAAACTCATGTGTATTGTTTTATACATGTGAAAACAAATATATCAAAACAGTGTCAAATTGTCAAATCATATTCACATAAATCTCACACCTATTTGAACTAATAATTCAAGAAAGACTGGCCATCATAGCACAGAGGTGAACCATTCTTTGAAGAAATATTCTGTTAGACATGGCTCTCCATAAAAGTGCTTTCTTTCTCACATTAGACCAATGTAGGATTTCAAATGTAACATACAAATTGTATTTTGGTGGTGGGATAATGCTATTTTATTTTCTCATTAATTATACAGTGTACATTTTATTCATCTACATAAATGTAGAAAAAGTATTTGATAAAATTCAATACTCCTTTATGATAAAAAAATCAAACTGATATCTGGAGGAAAATATATCCGTCTGACTAAGGACATTTATGAAAAACCCATAGCTAATATCATACTTTGTGGAAAAGTCAGTGTTTCCCCAGTAAATTTTAAGGAACAAGAAAATGATCTGCTCTTTCTCTTCTATTCAGTATTGTACTGGAGATTTTTGGTAGGGCAAACAGGCAAGAAAAAGATGTAAAAGATTAGAGAGTAAAACTCATATGACACAATAGCATAGATTGTATTTTTTGAAAAAATTATATGTAAAAACTCAGCCTGAAATAGTTTTTTTTTTCTTCTGCACTAGCTCTTGTACATGTAGCTTGCCCATCAATCATCTGGAGCTCTTGGGTCAGGACAACCCATCAGGAGAGAACCTAGACCTTTATGAGGCTCCTTGTCACCAAGATTGTCACTAAGCATGCCAACTTAGATGTCCAGCATCTGGGCAACAACAACTTGAAAGGCACTCCCCTTTCATAATTCTACTCTTTAAAAAAAAAAAGTTCTTTCTTTCATTAATGTATGTTTATTGTTATGACGAATAAGAAGAAGATCAGAAATTGCATAAGCCACTTGTTAAATAAACACCAATTTCTGAAATATCCATACCATATACACATTTAGCTACTTCGCCCTTTCATTCGACTCTATATGCAACCGCAAATAAGAATTCTATTGTCTCTAAACTCTGATCTTTTTCTATTGCTCTTTTCTATTTTCTGTATCTCCATTGATTAAAGTATTTTACTATCAGTGCACATATATGATGTTATATCCATACTCTACAGATTTCAAGAATTCCAGCAGTAATACCTTCCAAAGGGAAATACCTAACAATATCTCTTCAAATTGACAATGATCACAGGAAATTGATTACCAATGGAAATATGAAGTTACTCCTAAATAAATACAAACATTAACTCAGTCACTTCTAAATTTACTAATAATTATACTGTGCCTCTGCTTACTTTTTCCCCCAAATTTATCTCTGATTGATGGCTCTACATATTAATCTCACTCTTTCCTGCTGTCACTTAAAATAAAATACTTTCTCTGGATAATAAAATTTAAGTCCTTCACCTAAGAACTAACGGACTAATACATTTATAAATTCCTCCACTACAAGAAAATGGCTGACTTTAATGCACTGTAGTCCACTTGATCTAGACACAACCAAGTCTGACAGTGTTAATGACATAGCAACTGTGGCTTCACATAATCCTATGCTCCAAAGGCAAATAGTTCTTCATGTCCTCTGATCCTGATGGTTTCCTGGTCACATATCTTATCATGAAATGTGTGAAGACATGGAAGCAAAAAATAGCATGATCACCAGCCAGCTTAGAATTTCAAGATATCTCCTCATATATATTTGAAGAGGTCACTCTTCATCGTCTTACCTCTGTTTTAGTTTTCCCCATAGCGCTTATCACCATCAGGCATGATTATTATTTATGAATTTGTATCCATTCATATTTGTTCATATAAACTTCAGGAGGACAGATAATTTGTCTTTACATTTGCTATTCTACTTTCTCTGCCTAAAATAGTTCCTAGCACAAAAATAATACTCAACTAATATTCATTGTATGAATTGTTAAACCATTACATTTATCACTGGAAAATAAACTACTTTTTTTCTAATACAGTCTAGATAAGAGTATCATATTAATGAGCATTTTCTTATTACTTATCTAACAAGATTTATTTTTAATTAAGTTACTTTTTAGCCTTTATTGAAAATCCACTCATACACAAAAGATTTGATGAATTGCTATTTTATACTTCTCTGTCATAAGCTGATCCTATATTACTTTTAATCATATTATAATTTGCAATGCC
This sequence comes from Carlito syrichta, assembly GCF_000164805.1. NCBI lineage: Eukaryota > Metazoa > Chordata > Mammalia > Primates > Tarsiidae > Carlito > Carlito syrichta. The sequence goes on from NW_007246498.1 coordinate 322,211, forward strand.
TTTAGAGAGAAGACTAAAGTTCAAATGAGTTTAAACTTTTTACATGTACCTCTTATCAATAATGCCTTTACTGATACATATTTTAAAAACTGTACTCTACCACCCAGTCCAATCTTGTGAAAATGGCTCTCAGAGTATTTTTGTCTTTAGATTTCTGAAAATTTATCATAATAAAAATAAGTAGCCGGGCTCGGTGGCTCAGCCTGTAATCCCGTGCCTTTGAGAGGCTGAGGTGAGTGGATTGCCTGAGCCCCTGGATTCGAGACCCGCCTGGGCAGCGAGACATCATCTCTGCAATAAATCAAAAAATCAGCCGGGCGTGGTAGCGCATGCCTGTAATTCCGGCTACTCGGAAGGCTGAGGCGGAAGGATCGCCGGAGCCCAGCAGGCAAGGCTGCGGTGGCCGGGAGCGGCCACTGCACTCCAGTCTGGGCGACCAACTGAGACTCCAACTCAAAAAAAAAAAAAAAAGAAAGAAAAGTACCTCATCAACAAGGGTACCTGCATAATCAACGTTTGTATACCTAACTCTGAATTGTACCCCACGTCTTTATAAAAAATAATAATAATAAGTGCTAGGAAATCTAATTTGTATTCTAGCTCTACCAGTCAGGTGTCAATATCCCAAAAGCTTAATTCTGATACAAAAATAAATACACAAACAAATAAAATTTTCATTTATTCTAGTATGCTTCATCTTAATCAGATGTTTTGAATAAGTGACAGGTCTTATATTTGAAGATCCTTAAAACATATAGAGTCACAGACTCTGAGTTTTCTTAAAGTTGATTCAAGATAAGAAAATAAATTGGTAAACAGCTCAGACTTTGAAATCATGCTATCTAGATTTGAATCTTGATTCCTCTGATTACTATTCAGATGACCTTAGGCAAGTTACTTTATTTCTCTAAGATTCAGTTTCCACATTTATGAATACAGATATTGTTGTACCTATTTCATGAAAATTTGTGAAAAGGAAATGAGACAGTTACTGTGAAGTGTCTGTCACAATGGTTGGCAAATAATGATTGCTCAAAACATGTTAGATGTTATCTGTATCATTCTCCCAAATGTATGAAAGTTCTTCTTGACTCTCCAGTGTGTGTGTGTGTGTGTGTGTATTTTCACATCTGTTTAACATCAAAGTTATTTATGTTTTTCTTTTTCCTATATTTCTCCACATAGAAAATCTTATCCAAATTTATCTTTTCTGAAGTGCCCAGAATCATGATTTGAACACAGTAAGAAATTAATGTATATATTTTAAATGGACTTAGACTAAAATAAGACATACATCATCATATATATCTGCATCTAGATGATTTTAAAATAAAAAATAATCTCATTTGCCTCATGCAAATAAATAAAATCACATTAAAGTCCCTTTAAGCAAACTTTTGATAAAACCTAAATGATAAATTCATTCAACAACTATGAATTTATCCTGTATTCATCATTTTAAGAGTAGACATTATCTTGTGTTTACTGCTTTCAAATGCGTTGCGTTGCAGCTCCATGGGAGAGTGAAGAAAAATCAGGGATTCCACACTCAATTTAATACACAGTAGTTCAGAACACAAAGATTTTCCAATGAATTGAAACAGTAGAGCCTACATCCTAATGAACCATTACAGCTACCTAATTTTCTTTCTTATTCAAGTACTACTTTTTGCTTTGGTCTAACAGTTAACAGCTACTCCTATTTCACAGGAACAACCAAGACCCAAAAAGATAAAAAATGTGTCTAAGATGATTCAAAAAGCAAGGAAAAAGTTTCAATGTTTGGTTTTTATTCCATCTAGTTTAGAGTATCTCCTAATAATTATAACAAGTAAAGTAGCAACAAATAACGAATCAAATTTTAATCCATGTAGTAATTATAATATGCTAAATATTTAATTTTTAAATTTTTTCTTGTAGAATTTTCCATTCAAAGACAAAAGTACATCATGGGGAAAACAAAAATGTACCTATTGTTGTGATGACAGCTGCTTAAGTTATCAACAATGCTGACTGGACAGAGAACATAATTAATATTTTCCCTATCTAACTTATAAAGCAGACACATAAGCATGATATATGTATGAATGAAAATGTCAGCCTTCTGAACATAACCTGGAAGCCTTATTCTGCTAAAAGCAGAATGCCTGCTAAATCCCTGCCTTGTCTTACCCTGCTTTGACTTGCTGATAATTTCATTTCTCAAAAGGCTAAGGAGGCAAGAGTGGAGAGGTGGTATTTTGAACTTAATTTTACTAAATCCACAAATGTCAAGGGTGATGTTCAAGTTATTTAATAAGCAATACTGAGCAGGCACCAACCAGTCAGATCCCAGTGGCCCTCCATGCTCCAGGAGTTTAGCTACTAGATTGTGGGGGTTCTAGACCTAGAAAGAGGTCTGAGTACCCAGTGAGCTGGGCAGACACTTAGGTATCTCTGGGAAGTGGGATTTATCAGTCAGTATTTCAATATTATAAAACAGTACATTCATATTCTTATACGTCTACTGCATCTTAGCTTTGTTGACAATTCTCTTGTCTCTTTTGAATATCTTGGATCTCTTTCCTACTCTACAACCCATGACCACTTCTATAATACTGAGGCTCATTGCTACCCAACCTAAAAAATCTAACATAAACCATGAGTCTCAGGGTTTCTCTATCTCCAAAGCATTTCAATTCTTTTCTAATCTTTCATGTTTCCACTTTCTAATTTGGCCTGGCTCCTCCTGGCAGATTAAACTTCCATTTTTGACACTCTAGGTCAAAATCTTGACTGTTCCTTTATTATTATCAACACAAAACCCAAAATCTTACTCTAAACATTAGTACACATCCTTCATCTGATCTCAATATATCTTTGCAAACTTATTAGTTTTTTTATTCACTCTACAATCCAGCTAAATGAACAGTTTGTTGTTTTCTGAATATGGGACATATTTAAACACACACATACACACACACACTCACACACACACACACACACACACACACACACACAATTTTATGTTTATTTGCCTTCACAATGGTAATAATCATCTCTTATAAACAATAGAACTTATATTATTAAATAGGTTTTGAAACTTAAATGAGAAACTGGCAGTAAATAATCCAGTAGCTTTAAATTAGTTCAGGTCTTCAAATCTAGACAAAGCACATCTCTAGGAACCAGAATTTGTATAATAGAAATCATGATGAAGTTATTGTTATCAATATCCTTAAAGTAATCATTGGGAAAGAGAAATGCATTAAGATTAGATAATGAACAAGTGTTCCATTAAAAAAATGAAAATTGTGTATTTAAAAGCTAGGTTTTTAATTATAAGTAGCCTTTGAATTTGTTTATGACTATTTTTGATATACAAGTGAAATAGTTCCATGTCATGAACCAAGTCACACAAATTTTTATTGAAATATTTTGTCTGTTTTTGTCTTTGTGCCATTCTTTATAGAATTCCAGAACTTAAATATTAGTTGTATTAAGTAAGGAGACAATACATAACAGGTTATAACTGCAGCAAATCAATTGAGAAAAAAGTTATTTCATAAATTATATTTATTCCAGTGGCACAGGTCTCTTTCTTGTTCCTCAAACACAGCAGGCAACCTCCCATAAGTCAATCATTTAATGCTTATTTATTGAATTGCATGTACTTATTTATTGAATACACAATTTATTGAATGCATACATTTTAAATAGTTTTCTACATTAAAGGAAATTTCTAGATTTTGAGTGTCCTTTTTCAATACAGGGTTCAGAGTGCAGAATCTCAGCCCTCCCTATAACTAACAAATAGACATGGGACCTAACTTCAACTGAACATACCCAACTTCTCAAGACTCTGATTTAGAAATGAGTACCTTCATCAAAGAGGCTTTGTGAGAGGCTTCAACTTTACTGACTCAGGTAGAAGATGAGGCCTCAGTATTTTAGGGGGACAAGAGTTTCATGTTCATGTTCCTAGTGCAAAAATGGACATTGGTGTTGGTAGTTGTGCCTATTGCAGTCGTGTTCCTGACATTCAATTCTCGGTGGCAGCAGTAGGAGCAGTCATGATTCTAAGCATAGTTTTGGGCAGAGTTTAGCTTAACCACAAGCTTCACCAACCTCCCCAGTAATTCTGTGAAATACCTACCATCTTTCTAATATATTTCTTTCCCATTTAAACTGCCCAGAACATTTTCTATTGTATGCAACCAAGAACTCTTCATAATACAATCCTCTCTCAGTGATGCAAGTGATTCTGCAATAAGTTTACCATACAGTGAGTCTTTTATTTATAATCATTAATACTTAATACATCTCGGGTCCTGGTTTTAAGACTCTGACTTCTTCCTTATCATAATCCAGCTCTGAGGGCTGCCCCACTGTGCTATTTACAGAATCTTGATATGTTTGAAACTGACTCTCTGCAATTGTTTAGTGGATGTAGAAGTTTTCCACAAACTCAGGGTCCAAAAACAAATTGTAAATTTACCTTTTCGTGTAATCCCTTTCCTGAGATTTGCATCTGAATACTGAAAACCCAAATAATGCTAAAGTGTTGACAAGAGGTGAAGTTTGGCAATTGGTGTAATAGACATCATCTATCCATGTGGGTATCCACTGACATTCTTCATCCCTCCTGCTTCTGGTAAATAGATTCAAATTTGTTGCTATGAACTCTATCATCATTTTGGTTCTCAAAGCCCCTTTAAGTCTGTCAGCACTTTCTGAAACTTTCAGTTCCTTCTGGCTATGTGGGAATTTTTCTACTACTCCTGAGCCAGGAGAAATGATGAAGAGAGTTAAGACTTTTGATCTCTTCCATGCCATGATTGGATGAAAGGAAATAAACAGAGAAAAACACATACAACTTTGATTTTTCTGATGTAAATTATCATGTGTAGGCTGCCATCTTTGTTTTTTTTCTTTTTCTTTTTTTTGAGTTGCAGTCTCATTCTGTCACCCAGGCTGGAGTGCAGTGGCACACACGCTCACAGCTACCCCCGCATTTACCTAGTAAGTTCTTGGCGATCCTTCTGCCTCAGCCTTCCAAGTAGCCAAAAGTACAGACAGCTTTCATGCAATGTTGACTGAATGCTATGTGCCAAGAAGTATATATTTGATTAGATTACATAGATGCACAATTAAAGAAAAAGATTGCTAATTTATATATTAATCTTAACTTTGAGGGAAGGCATTACATAAGATACTAAGAGATTAGAATATTGGTTCATACTAATACTAATATGTGAGGTCCTAGACATAGACTTTTTTAAAAAATCAACAACTCAAACGGCAGCCTAATCTGACAGCAGATGTTAATATATGTCTTTAAAAAGAAAAATCTCAAGGTTTATTTTACTTCTCCTCACTTGATTATATATGAATCACCTAAGAAATGACTACCCCAAAAAGTCATGTACAATTAATTTAGAGTTCATCAAGTGAAGTACAATTTTCACTGCAAAAGTAATCAACTACATTATGGGTTGGTCACACAACATTCAAAGTAAGATATTTACTTGAATTCTGTATCTTAAGTGAGATATTAAAATATTGGTACAAGTTTTTTAAAGAAATGAGTCGCTCAGAGACCATTTTATTTGACAAATGTTTGAAGGACCTGACATTTTCTGCAGGTGGAACACATACCTTCACGAAATTATAACATGTTTTGAAGAACTGCTTAGCAAAAGAACTCTACTTTTTCTGAGAAATGCCAAAGTGCCAAAATAGAACAAGCAGGCCAAAATAATGTGGAGACATCAGATCAATACTAGTTAGAACAGGATAAGAATAAAGCTTCTTAGAAAATGAAAATAGTTTCTCAAGTGATAATGAGCTTCACATGGGTAAAGGTGTCAGGGATATATTAGATTACTAATGGGTCAGATTGTTAGACCATTACATTTTCTTCCAACTTCAAAATTCTACTAGTCATAAGAAGATGAAGATGCCATTATTAGTGATATAAATAAAAGCAAATGAATTTGCCTTCTGAGGATGCTAATAGTACCATCAGTCTGCATCTCTTGCTGCCTCTCATATTTATCCAAAATAAATTTTCAAATGTTGGTTTAAACTACCTCATTCGTTCTTCTGAGCAATAACTCAAGCAAAATCTCTTTACTGCATTCATGTGCATGATGCAAGAACTGACAACAGATATCCTCTAACTATAGTAAGGAAAGCAATTATATTAAATCTCAGTTAGTTTCAGTGAATATTGGATCTCTGGCATACCTCCTTTAAGTTCTTGGTGTGGGAATTGGACAGTAATGATTTGTAAATCTTTTAAAGAAAGGTAAAAATCAGAAAAACAAGAATTCCTAAAGCCCTGATGTTTTACAGATTAGTTGCCCGCCATTAAGAAAGTGTGGGGCTTGAGTGAGTGAACTGGAGCCATAAACATTATCAGGTAAAAGTGAGGTTTCCTGGGGCTGCAGAAAGAAATGAGCTTGTTACTACTTCTGGTATTAATCATAATAAGTGTTTTATCTAAGCCTGTCATGTTTAGTTTCTCCGTGCAATTTACCTCTCAGGCACGCTGTTCACAGTATCAGTTGGCCTTATCTTTTAACTTATAGTCTTCAAGTGCCTAAATGTATTTCCTCCAGAGTTCCCACAGTTAACATGACAAAGTCAACATCAGTGCTATTTTAAGACTATGTCACACCCACATTATGAAAGACAGAGTTGCTTATGCCTAGTTACTCCTATCATCTGTTGAAAAGTTTAACAGGCAGCACTGATTCTTTGGCTAATTGCGGTTTTGCCATGAGATTAGCAAGATTTTAAACGTGAAGCCCAAGTACATGCTTTATTACATTCATTTATTTCACTTTTTACCTTTGCAAAGAAATAAAGATCTGCTTATCCTTTATCCTGCTCATATTTTATCAACTGATACTTGTTAGCCAAAGGAGTCAAGTAGCTTTGGAGTGACCCCATTATAAAGCTCAGTTTATAAGAATTATGGAACACCAGTAGGTGCCACTAAACAAAATAACAAATAATTCAAATCAACAACCATGCAGAAACAGACGTTTTGCTAAAAATGTCAGAGGAAAAACTGGTAGCCCTTATAAACCCAGTCCACACTGAAGAAAGATGTCAACTGCAAGGAAGATATGACTTAAAGATTAGACAGCTAATAATATTCCACTCTGCACGACCCTATTTCATTGTAGTCCTCTTATGATCTGCTAATAATCCTTTATAATTAAGCTTCCAGTATAATATTAAAATGTAATCCACATGAACACCAATCGCAGTGTATTTCAAAGACTGAAGTGGTTACCGCTTCCAGCCATGCATGACAATCACTGTGCAGCTTTAATTTCATATTTTTAAATGGTTTGCCCCAAGATTTAAAGAAAAATTATGATTCATTTCTATCCATAAGTGCAGCAAAATAGGTCTCACTTAAACCCAAACTGTTAAAAGTATGTCCAAGTTATAGGCCTTATGTAAATTTTTTTTCCCCTTTAGAACTAAAAGCCTTTACAACATCACTACAGAAGTCAGGTCATTTGAGGAGTAACTTATGAAATGTTTATAGTAAATTAAGTTACTTGGGCCAGATACTGCAAATGGATGTCATAGAGCAACATAAGAAAAAATTCTTCATTTTGTATTATAAATAATAAGATTTTCTTAATCTCTACTACCTATATCAACTGTAGTGCTTATAACATTTGCTGTTTCTTCTGTTTCAGTATAATGTCTTTGTTATATCTTGAAAAATTCAAATTTTGTTCAATAACTGAATAATTTAAACTAAATAATAATTACTCAAAGGAACACATTCAAAACATTTAGTTTAACTGAGGTATTTTTATACTCCTATATGGCTGGATAATGAGCATAGATCTACTTAGTAAATCTACTTCAAAGCAGAATTATTTGAGTATTACAAACATTAATGCTAGAGTTAATGAGTTATCTTTAAAAACAATTATAAACAATTTAACCTTGTAATTGTTTCTGATTCTGCCCCCTTTTTAATAGAAACAAGAGAATTGGAGTAATGTTAACAACTTTCAAACTTAAAACTTTGGTTTTTCTTCAGTAAACAAAAAAATGTCAATTAGTGCATGATCTTCCAAAAGATTTGACTTGATTTGCAATTTACAAATCAAAGTGTTAGAATAGATTCTTTTCCAAGTTGAGTGTTAACCATGGATTAGGAAAATAACATGCTGTCAGATAGGAAATAATGGCTTAAAACCATTGTGACCATATCTAGACTCATAAAGTGGTGTGGAAAAAAAAATACTACTCCTCAAATAACTATCTGATGAAATTACTATCAAATATTTGGTTAAATTTAAACATTTTTGTTGAGGGGAAAGTTTAGTTTATGTATTTTTTTTTTTAAAAAGCTATAGACATAGTCCTACAGGAATGATTTACAAGTGCTGTTTAAGCCATTTTAAAATGGTTTATATGAAGGTTAGTAGTAATAATATCATTTCAAACATTTTTGGAAATATTTAATTAGAGTATTTCTATTTTTCTAGAAGCTTTTTATAATCCTAAGCATCAAGAAGAGCAGGCCAAAAAATTTAACATCACCTTTTATTTATTGCTAACCAGGCACTGTAGCATATGGTGATGAAAGGTAAAAAAATGAATAAAACACAAGGTCTGACTTCAACAAGCTTTTAATCTAGAGGTAAGGTTTGGAGAAGCATCAAAGAGGAAGAATGGAAGGGAGAGGGCAAACAGAAAATACACAACACAGAACTCAGAAGCAAAAGACTGAGAATACAGCGGGAAATGCACATTCAGGATCTAGCTGAGTATAAGACATTAGGGTGTGGAAGGAGCTCAAAATAACTGCAGAGTGTGTGCGCCACACAGAGGCATTCAAAATAAAATATTTTTAAACATTGTGACAGTAAATCAAAATAGCCCTCCTGACCAATTCAGTCTGCAATTTGCAATCCTTGTCATAAAACTATAAGACAGATTAAACTTGCGGTATAATACATAATATAGTACAAATACAAGTAAAATTTACTGAGAGCTACAGAATGTAGTGAGTAAACCCAGGTGAGGGATTGGAGAAGTCTTCAGAGAGAAGGTAAGATTTAACAGAATCTTGACAAATAAGGACTCAACACATAGTAAATGGTGGATGTGATATGACGTAGTGTCTAATAGCCTGAAATATAGAGCTCTTAGTTGCTTCTAAGATTTACCAGTCATATGCTTCCTTTTTCTCCCTAAAATAAAAGTTGGATGAATATTTCATTCTATTTATTTTTAGGTATTTCTCTATTTTAAAAGTACCGAACATGACTTGAGTTTTTAAATATAAAATGTGAAATGATAGGGTTTACGTTATCTTTTTTTCAAAATGGTCAATCAGCTGATATTACTTACCAAATAATTCTTTCCTTCACAATTCAACTCTAATGTTTTCTTTAGCCCAAAAGTCTATTTCAAGAACTCCTAGTATATTTGTCTGCCTAATTGTTTAAATTATTGAATCTGTATTTTGTATTTTATCCTTGAGTTTTTTCTGAATGTATGTCTATATGTTTATTATTCTAAGTAAATTTTAGAACTATTTTGTTTATTAAAACAAAACTTGGGTTGCTGGGAGAATTACCTTCAATATCTGTCAATTTGGCAAAGGGCATATTACTATTTATTTAGTAAATAATGCAATATATAGGAATATATTAGGTCTTTTTGGTTATGCATGTACAACATTATTTTCTACAACTCTTGGACTTTGTCTTTAAGGTCTGAACAACTGAACTACTTCCCATTCTCTGAATATATCTGATACATATCCACATTTCTAAATATACCCACTTTCCTCTTCTCACTGGAAATATCCTTCCATATATGTCTTATGATCACAATCTACTCACCGAAGCACGCAGTTTCAAATTCTGCTATTTTTATGGATCTTCTAGTTACACAGAAGGAAATAGTCTTTCCATTTTCTGAACTCCTATGACAGAAGAGTATAGTTCTGCAGATAAGTTATGCCACATCAAATATTTTGATTTATTGTTACTCATACATCAGCTTTCATCTTTTTCTTTTGTTTCTAAAATCTATGAAACCAGTTAGTTCTGTTTTCACCTGGTACTAACCAGTATGTGAGACTCTGCACTTTTTGATGGTGCCCCAGAAAGGCCATTGACAGACTAATTGATGAGAAACAAATTTTTTTTACATAAAATTGTATAACTTACGGAACAGTTATTTTACACCACAGACCCTCAAAGACAATATAAAAAGCAGTTATGAGTTCTTATTGGCTATTTTTTGTCTCCACTAAGCTTCTTTCTCAGCTGTGATACCTCCAGGCAGTTTTCTTATCTTTTTATGCTTTCCCTACACACAGCAGGTGCTAAGACAACCAGCATGGTCACTTCACTGGTCAAATGTCCCTGTACTAGTTAAAGGACTTTCTTGTTCTTATGAGGCCTAGGCCCCACCTATTAATAATAGCCATACTTGGAGGCTTAGCCTCCAAGATGGTAACTCATCAAATTATCATCAAAAATATCATTAGGAGACTTAGGTGGGAGAAGTCCTTTTATATATTAAAGTCTTACGTCAGCTCCTAAAATAAAAAACGTCTGCATATCTGTATTTAGCAAATAATTATGACCAAGTTATCTCTCTGCTCTATGACAAATTCCATAAGTACAAAATCACTGTCACACTAATTTTTAAATATCTCCACACCGGTAGATGTATGACCCACCTTACTTCTTGTATATGGAAGTTTTTTGGTGAAGGAATGAACTATTTGAGAAATCTATAATTGATAAATGAATAACTGTGTGGTCCATAGAAAATGTGCTGAGAATTGACTTAGGAAAGCTCTGTTTCATTAAAATAAGGAGATTAATTTTTGTCATTGTATAAATCTTGTTTCCCATTTTCCTGCTTTTTCCACAATATCTCATTCTCTGGGTAGAAAGGTTTTTTTGTGTGTAGTTTTCATATTTAAAAAGAAGCAAAACAACCTCTGGTTTTAAGTTGTTTTTTGTTTGTTTGTTTTGTGCTTGTCTTTCACTTATTCTAAGACGGTCTTTCTTAACTTCTCACATGATAATGAAGACAAAGAGAAAAATTTCATAGCACCACCTATATCTAATGCAACAGGATACTGAGTGGGACTTTTCACTTGCTCTGGAATTTGCAATTGGGCCACAAATTGAAAGTAAAATGAACCAAGTACCCTGTTCTAGAGAAAGGAAAGGCTAGGATGTCCAAGCAAGTTGTTCAATGTGTGACCAGTTTCTCTAGCTACAAGATCTACCTTTTAAAATCACAACTTAATATTAAGCTTAACTTAACAACTCGAAGCAAACTCATATAACTTTATTGATTAATCACCTTGGTCTTTCCAGAAGTAGATACTTCTTGTGTTTTATTAAAATTGTCTAAAACATGAAATATAATAGTTTCAAATGCATTTTATGTATTCTAATCCTCATGTCAAAATCTGATCAAGCCAGCCACTTCCAAATTACTAAAACTCTGCTTCACTTAAGGAGATATACTTAGGAATACTAAGCAAATAAAAGAAGAGCCCCTAAGCAAATGACTTAGAAGAAATAAAGTAACAGAATTTCAGATATCTTGCAAATAATATTAATAACAGAATAATTTTTTTTTAAATATTGCATGTCGATAATTTATTTTAAGCTAAAATAAGAATGATCCTTCCTAAACAGAAGCATAATAATTAACTTTCAGTAATTAATAACAGTATCAGAATGTATAATGCAAATATTGTTAGAAAATGTCTTGAAAATTTTCAGATATTTTATTGTAATAGGTGTAATTTACTTTTCATTCTCTATCAGACTAACTAAATAAAAAGAAAATAAAATATAAAAAATTAATCTATAACAGAGAACATGTTTTATTTCTTAGGTAGTCATAATTATTTTAAAGTGATTGTATATCAAGTCACAAATAAAATAGCAAGAAAACCTAAAAAGGTGGAAATTTTACAGGCCATGTTATGTGATCATAATGCAATAAGTCTAGAAATAAAAAAACATAATAATAAAATATAAAAGAGGAAAATGTTTGCAATACATAACAGAAATATATTTACAATATACAAATATATATTTATTATACACAACGAAGTGGAATATATTTTCTATAAAATCTCTCAATTAAATAAAAAGTTTCACAATTCAATGGAAACGTGTACAATGGCAAATAAACAAAGATTTAGGGAAAAAAGTTTAAAAATGGTCCAATAACCCCGAAAAGTTGTTCACTCTCATAATCCAACAAATGCAAATTAAAGGTAAATTTTGTTCGTCAGTTTATAAAGCAACAAGAAGAATGAAAATAGTATTAATGGTCCCTGGAAGCTACTGATCATATGCAGAAGAAGTGAAAAGTATAAATTGATGCACTTTTTCTACAAGATAATATGGCAATATATATTGAAGTTTAAAACATGGATACCATTTAACCCATTCATTTCACCTCTAAAAATGTATCCAAAGGAAATAATAAATGTGAAAGAAGCAAAGATAATATGTACCTGAATGCTCAAAATAGTGAAAACTTGAAAACAAAAGTATCTATTAAAAGAAAAGGGGAGACAGGCTCGGTGGCTCAGCCTGTAATCCCGCGCCTTTGGGAGGCTGAGGTGAGTGGATTGCCTGAACCCGTGGGTTCGAGACCCGCCTGGGCAGCGAGACCTCATCTCTACAATAAATAAAAAAACCTGCCGGGCATGGTAGCGCATGCCTGTAATTCCGGCTACTTGGAAGGCGGAGGCGGAAGGATCGCCTGAGCCCAGCAGGTCGAGGCTGCAGTGGCCGCGAGGGGCCACTGCACTCCAGTCTGGGCGACAGAGTGAGACTCCAACTCAAAATAAAAATAAAAATAAAAGAAAATGAAAAAAGAAAAGGGGACTAGTTAGCCAGGTACGGTGGCTCATGCCTATAATCTCAGCACTTAGGGAGACTGAGGCGAGAAGATTGCCTGAGCTCCGGAGTTTGAGACCAGCCTGGGCTCAAAAAATTAGCCAACGATGGTGACATACATGCAATCCCAGTTACTTGGAAGGTTGAGGCAGAAAGATTGCGTGAGCCCAGCATGTCCAGGCTCAGTGGCTGAGATCATGCCACTATATGTCCATAAGATAGGATATTCTTAGATGACAAAAATTATGATGTTAAAGATGAATTTTTAAAGCATGCTACATATAAGTAAGTACTGAATGATCTCATTTTTAAAATTCCAAAATGAATATGGGTCGAACTGGTAGAGGCTGGTAAAGGATGTAGAAAATCATTAATTAAAGGTTCCCATTAGTTTATTGGCTTTTTTGATTTACACCTTTTTCTCTTCTGTTTTTAATTTATGCTTAATTTTATATTTTTAAACATGAACCTATAATTTATTTAGTAAAAAGACATGTGCCTGTTCACTGACTAATGTGTGTTCCAAGTAATAGGCAAGTTTTGTTTGAAAATCTTCAAACCACAAAATTTCATGAAAGATATTTCATTCCACATTAAAATCATCTACATTTTTTATGACTATTCTAGGGCCATCTCATTATCCACTGAATGAAATAGGGGGCAAAATTCTGACAGAAATTGGAATCTTTATATTAATTCAAAGAAACAAGTATAGTCTCTTCTGAAAATAATTATTGATTTTAAAATTCAAACTTTAAATTTTACTCTTATCCATCAAGTTGAACCTCTCTATTCCTGGGGTAAAATGTGCCATGTAGTTTACTTTCTGGGCTTTGATATTTTCAAATTTTACCAGAGAGTGAGACCAAGTTAAAGACTTAAGTGTGATCAGTCTTCTTGTTTTACTGCCATTTAGACACAGATTTCAAAGGTTAATGAATTAGGCCAGCATTGTTTAGATTATGCACCAACTACAAACATACCATAATGTGCAGCACTGATAAGAAACATGATAGATAACCAGATAACACCTTACAGCTGGTGCTTTAGAAAGGAAATATGATCAAAAATGGCCTAACGTTTTCAGCATTTGTTTACAACATATTGATCAATTGTATAACAGTTAATGTATTCTAAGCAGCATGACTGCTCAGACTGAAGTCGTCTTATATCATTATTACCAAATAGCAACCCACTGTGGCTGTAGATTTTTTTTATTTCTATTTGATAGATAGCTTCAATGAGGCATCTTGCTACTTTTCTTACAATTGTTCCAAAAATAGTGTGTTCTTCACTGAGTAAATATGTCAAATACAAACAAAAAGTAGATCAACTTAAACCCTGAAATATCTCAGGGCAAAGAAGGGTATGAGTGTTTTAAAAATCAATTTACTCAGTATCCCAAAGGATCAAAGCTCTTTTTTAAAGTTTTGGAAATAATTCTGATATAGAGATTCTAAATATCCTGCTTAATATGAGCCTTAAACATCTTGATACATTAATTTTTAAAAATACCAACCTATGATTCCTGACTAAAGAGTTCTGGCACTGCAAGTTTAAACGAGGGATTAAGTGCATTTGTACTCAGGCGTAATTGCTAAACTGCACTGAACTCATTCTACATGTTAGGCTCCATCCTAAGCACTATCCACGTATTTTCTCAAATATTCTGCACGGTCAATATGAAATGGGTTTTCCCCATTTTAGACAGAAGAATAGTAAGTTCCTCCCTATGTTACCCAGCTGGTGCATGATGGTGCTGAGTTTCAAACCTAGGCAGTCCAGTTCTGCAGATCATGCTCCAAACATCTGTGCCTTTTACAATTATTACGAGATTTTTCTTGTATTTTGCATGTATGTGTTAAGATATGTGTCTTTACCATTCCTAGTAATACAGATTACTGAAAGTTTTAAATGTGACACAAAAATTGCGTTACTGAGTAACGCTATATTCTAAAAGTTCTGTTTGGCTAGGAAAGGTGGTTTACACCAGTAATCCCAGGATTTGAGAAAGCTGAGGGAGGAAGATCACATGAAACCAGGAGTTTAAGACCAGCCTGGGTAACATAGCAAGACCATATCTCTAAAATTAATTAATTAATTAGCAACTAATTAATTCATTGTAAGCTTATTGCCATGACTTCTTTCTTTCCTCTTTTTTCTCTTTTTATTCTCTATTTTCCTTCTCTTCTCAACACCTATACACATATTCCTTAAGACAGTTTTCTCCTTAAAAATTTACTTCATTCCTTCTTAAGCCACTTTCTCTGCCCCTAGAACTGCATCCCAGATCCACTGACTTCCCTAACCTCCACACTCCTATCTGCCCAACTGTCTTTACCCAAGCCCATATTTCCTGACCTCTGTGTCCTAGTGAGTGACTGTTATGATCCTCGGTCAATCCTGAGATCATAGCCTCAGTGTATCTTATCACAGAACTTCCAGTCATTGCTGTAATAAAGTTATCTTTCAAAAACTTTTAATAGTGATCATAATAATCTTATGGAAGACTTCAAAGGCTTTTACTCTAGTGGTTGAATTTTTAAATTTCATATTGCCTTCCTAATGTTAAATTTTATTTCCAAATTTCAGTTTAATAACTGTCTAGTTATCAAATAGAACATAAACAAATTGATCTGCTTTAAAACAAGCTTTATCTCATATGGTGTTGTTTGACAATTAATCCCTGTTCTCACCTTAACCATGAAATTCAGCTGCTTCATGATGAATTCCTGTCTGACACTTTAGTAAACTTTACTACCAATAAAACAAATATGCATTAAAAATAGCAAAAGAAAATAAAGAACATGGAAAGAGAAAGGTGAAAAGAATGTTAACAGAAACAAAAAAATTGATCTAACCCTGAATTGTACCCCACATCTTTATAATAAAAAATAAAAATAAAAAATTGAATGAAAAACTTCAAACAAATACAAACCTTTTTTAGTAGAAAAAAGGTTAAAAGATGATTTTAAAGTTATTTTAATAATTATTGAGTATTTAAGATGCAATTTTTTATTTGTATTGTATAAAAATTAAAATATAATTATTTATACAAAATATTCATTACCACAATAATTAAACAGGAATAAAAATTTTAATTTCATAACTGGTTAGGTCAGAAACCATCAAATGAGTGTGACATGTGTGTTTGTGTGTGTACAAGTGCACACACTTCATCAAACCCACATCTGGGTGTTTGTTTTGCATGAGGAACATTTCTCATTTTTCATCTTCTGTAATGTGGGAAGGAGTGAGTAGGGAGGGGGCAAACTTTGCCCTTCTCTCTCTTGAAGAAAGCCTGCAATTAGAGGAAGGAGAACTAAAGATCTTCATTAGAAGTCATCGAGATTCCCACCACTTGTTTATGGTAGAGTTCTGACTCCCTACCCAAGGACTGGTCTAAGCTTACCTCCTCCCTGCTAACCTGGATATCTTACCTTCCTACAATTAAAAGAGCTAAGTGAATTCTCATTACATTTCTCAGAAGGCTAAGCTTAGTGGAACTTTGTCGTGTGCCTTGGAACGCTATGCTCTTACAAGTTTTTTTCTGCTATGGATTGTTGATGCCACAGGAGCAGATAGACTGATGTGACTTGAATTCCAACAAGGAGAAGGTAGTGCGTTATTCTTTTTGAATAAAGAGTGAGTATTTTTAAGAGGCTTTTTGCCTTAATGTGCTCCATTTTTTATACTTGATCAATTCAGTGTGAGTCATTTAAATGCCATACAACATTAATTTATATTTACTCATCTGAAAACTTTATCTAGCTATTTGCTCATATTGGAATCATTTGAGACCAATCTGTAAACAATATTCAGATTCATTGTCATGCAAAAGAATTAACGTGTGTGCATATACACGTACTGGGGGAGGCAGGGGATAAAGAGAAGGTGAATTATGGCAGTCACATCAGAAATTAACAAAGTATGGGTTTTTATAATAGTAGAATGAAGGTTTTTCCTTTTTTTTTCCTTTTTTTCCTTCCTCTCTTTCTCCTAAATTGGATTTGACCTTATTCCGACAATTAGAAAGTATTTATAAGTAATGGCGTATCTCAGGGAAGTGGTGTATATATTTTCACCGACTACTTTAGAGGATTAAGACCTTTCAGTGTATCTGATCCGTTTGCTTCTTAAGGGCCCACATTTTGGAGGAACTGCCATGTGATTTTACATTAAGGATGTTCATAACCTGAGTTCTTAAAGCTGTGTATGAAACAGATTTTAGGGGATCCAGGCCTGATTAAAACAGTTAGCCTGTTCACATCCTCCCTATTTACTGTGGATTACGGTAAGGGAAGTAGGGGTTAAATCAGCAGGTCTTCCTGCTTCCCAGGAGGTTAACCTGGCAGCCAGTTTGGCACCCACAGGAGGGCTGACAGGTAGCAGGATTTGTCTAAGCAGGCTGCCTGAGAGCCAACAAGGAAAACTGAATGCTCTGGATTAGTTCTGGATTATGTTGTCAGAGTGAAGGCTGATGGACAAACTGCAGAGGAATAAAATGCAATCTGTTTGGGGAGAGAGGCAGCGTGCATAGCTTTCATTTTTCAAGAAATGACAAGAAAAATCATTAATAATTTGTAAATCCATGTCCATTAACTTTTCTCTTTGTTATCCCAAGACAGCCTTTTCAACATGAGTTTGCCACTGTCCTATATCTCTTCTGCCTAGTGACAGATGGCAAGATAGATATGAAATTGGATTCATAAAATAATACCCCCATCTCCAAGAAAGACAGACTTTATTTTCCTAACACCACTTTGTCTCCCCTCACACCCTCTTCCCCCACCCCACCCCCAGGATGAAAGGAAACTGATGTTGGTGGGCAAGCCAAATGACATCTGTTTGCTTTCTTCCCTCCGTAATAAATTTTTAAGACAATGGTATTACTTAATAAAATTTAAAGCCAAAAAGAAACAAATAGCCACGATAGCATTGATTCATTTATTATTATGATAAAATGTGACGTGATTTTTTTCATGAAAGTACTTGAGCATCAATTTCAAGAACTAACTGAGATAGTTAATAGGTATGGATTCTTAAGTATGCCAAAAAAAATTGTCTCTGTAGAAAGAACTTACTTTTTTAAATATAGGCGTTACTAAAAATTTTTTAAATAGCAGTAAAATAGTTATGACAAAATTTCTATTTATAAGCAAGGCTTACATTCTAAAATAACTTAGGAATTTTTCTTACTAGTTTCATGATCTAGTATTTCTTAATGTGAAAAATCATCTATCATCAGATAAAAAGTTCTCTATCAATTCTAAGACAAAACTGGAAAATTTTTAAAAATATTTCTAAAATATCAAAAATGAGAATGTTTAGATTTTCACTTTTATTATTATCATTATAACCATTTCAAAAATGGAGTTTTGTGGGCAAAGAGGAATAACATTTATAGACTCTAACAGTAATATAACAGGATTCTTATTTATTGCTTGCTCAATTATTTCAATAACAGATTCTCACTTTTACTAAGTAGAAAAGTATATTTTCTTCTCAACAGGAAACAGTGTAAATTAAGTCTCAGTTCCTCTGGTTGGGTACTGTAGTATATATAATTTAAAAAAGAAGGAATCCACAGTCTCAAATTAACATTCTGAGTTGGTGACAAATTCTATTTTGACTTTCCGTTGCTCTGTCATCTCACTGCATCTAACCCATAGTGTGTACTTAATAAATTTTTGATTAATAGATAAATAAATATAGCATATTTGATGCAAAAATATTAAATTCACTTTGATTCACAAGAAGCAAAAATGCCTGTTAGAAATTTTATTGTGTGCAATATTGCCCTATTGGATAATATTAAAGCATGAAGCATAAAAAAATAATAATGACTAAAAAACATAGACTCAAAATGTTTATTTGGCATTATAATAAAGAAAAAATTCTTTTGGGCTGAAGCAAGTGATTTTTTGTTTTTACTACAATCTATTAAGTCAGTCTATGTGTATGAACAAACTTTCAAATCTGTGTTTACTTATAAGTCAGTTAAACAATAGACCATCATTATACAGCATGTTATTTATAAAAAACAATGTTATAATTATTCTCATCTTTAAAATGAGCATCAAACTCCTTGTACATGTAGATGTACAGTCTTTTCTTATCAATTACTAACCATTAAAAACAATTTTGATTTATTAATTTCCAATAAAAAACTGTTTTTATTATTTCTATAGTAATATGAAAAAGAATATCAGAGTTTGTTTTCCAATAATGATCCTAAAGATAAGTTCTGTTTCTGATTATTTTCATATAGTAGTATACAAAGGAAACATATTTTGGGGGGCACTGGTTTAACAGAGAAAGTTACCCTTGGCTTGGAGTTAACCCTGCTTTTTCAAGGATGAAAATAACTTTTTCTGCACAACTTTAAACCATGGGGCAACAGGCCACTGGACCACAGCACCATGAGTAGAAAGCTCTAAGGTATCAGAGGTTTTTTTCTTTTTTTAAAAAACATCTCAGAAAAAGCATGCAGTGAATTTCATTTATCTCTGAAGAAATATAAGCAATAAGCAGTAATAGAAATGAAAATATTTCTTTGAGTAGTGAAATAGCAATAAAGATAACTTCATGAATAATATAACTACTTGAAGACATTTTGAAATAAAAATGATGCTATGAAAAACAT
The DNA here is from genome assembly GCF_000164805.1 of Carlito syrichta. NCBI lineage: Eukaryota > Metazoa > Chordata > Mammalia > Primates > Tarsiidae > Carlito > Carlito syrichta. The sequence goes on from NW_007246498.1 coordinate 341,777, forward strand.
CATCATCAAAAGATGTTTATAGAACAAAGAATTTTATTTAGCTGGCATTCATGTTATGTACATAAAAAGAGTCAGTGTAAAAACAAATAAGTGGGCTATGGCTTGGAGTTATATAAAAACTCCAAATATTTACAGTTTTAAATATACTAAAAGATCGGTAGAGGAAGGAGAGATTTTATAGACATTGCATGTGTGGCAATTATTGAGTAATTTCAATGAAACCACTTACAGTGCAAAGTTTCACTCAATCTGTTGTCTTTCCCCTTGTCTCAGAGGTAAGAGACCACCAAACATTTTAGGCCAAAGAATTGTTATCTTTTCCATAACTATGACAATTGATATGACATAGACTAGGATAAGTTATAAGCATGTTATAAAAAAAAGAATGAATGGAGAGGAAATAGAAATTATGATGCACTTGAAGAGTCTCTGAACTACTTAAACAAAATCACTATTTTGTTTTGTTTTTAACTGTGGGGTACAATTCAGGATTAGGAATACAAGTGGTTATCATACAGATAAAGTTTGGGCCTCCCTTTGGTCCCCACTTTACCCTCCCTGACTCCACCCAGGCAGTATCACACTACTGCCAATACTTTTCTTTTAGTATTATGGTAATTGTTCAGGGTCCGCTTATGAGTAAGAACATATGGTACTCTGTTCTATTTTTCTATGATAGCTCACTGAGTATGATAGACTCTAAATCCATCCAAGTTGCGTGAAGTCCATATGTTTGACCTTCTTTATGGCTGCGTAATATTCTGTTGTGTATATGTACCACATGTTTTTTATCCAGTCCAGTTTTGATGGGCCACACGGTCGCTTCCATTCACTATTAGCTATTGTGGATAGTGCTGCAATAAATGTGTGTGTGCAGGTATCTTTTATGTAGAATGATTTGAGTTCCTCCGGGTATATTCCCAGTAGGGGGACTGCTGGGTCATATGGAAGGTCAATGATCACTATTTCTTAATGAAACAAAGCCATGTATTACTTGTTACTTTTCTTTTCAATAATGACAGCAGCCTAGCCTAAAATCCCATAGAGTCCATGCTAAGGTATTTTTCTTGGACTGATTAGTTCTATAGTTTTTGTTGTAGACAACCATATTGTTTTGCGTCTTGCAGACTTTGTTTTGTATCCTTGCAAACCTAAATAAGAACATCAAACTATAGAGATATTTAAATTGCTGTAAATTTCCTGGCATAAAATAAAAATCTCATTAAGAGTCAAAGCAGGCTGGGCTCAGTGACTCAGCCTGTAATCCTGCGTCTTGGGAGGCCAAGGTGAGTGAATTGCCTGAACCCGCGGGTTCGAGACCCGCCTGAGCAACTGGCGAGACCTCATCTCTACAATAAATCAAAAAAATTAGCCGGGCATGGTAGCCCACGCCTGTAGTTCCAGATACTTGGAAGGCTGAGGCGAAAGGATGGCCAGAGCCCAGCAGGTCGAGGCTGCGGTGGCTGGGAGCGTGCCACTGCACTCCAGCCTGGGCAAGAGAGTGAGACTCCAACTCAAAAAAAAAAAAAAAAAAAGAGTCAAAGCAATTTAACAATTATATAGTGCATGTCTTTTGATTCTCGAGTCCAATCTAATAACTTTGAGATGGAAAATTAAAATATAGTTAAGTGCTGCCCTCATAAAAAAAAGTTTCAATATGATGATGAGAGGAAAAAAATCAGATTTCAGAGAAATTAAAAACTTAAAGTAAGAAAGCAAAGACTACTAATGTGTAAGGTTTGGATGAGAAAAGATAAAGAAAAAAATGAATAACAGAGGCACCCCAGAGTCAAGGGACTCTTTACTAGAATGAGAGAGACATGGGCGTCATTATAGACCCATGAGAAGGAGCCATTAGAGGAGGTGGGTTTGATGGTGGAGTCATGTACTGGAAATGAGGAGATGATAGAACCTTGGATAGGGTTAATGGACACATTTTTTGAAGAAAGTCTAAGAAAAAGTTTTTCAGATTGGTCTGGGCACAGAACGTTCATAGGTAGAGCAAGAAGTTGTATTGAAATTTTGTAAAAAATTTATGAAGTTTGTAACAAAGTTATCATGGGCACAATTTTCTCAATAAAGCAAGAACTGATAGAAGCAAAAGGTTGAACAGGGCATATGAGAAAGGCAGCACGTGTTTAAATAATTCATTGAAAGGATTGGGAAAGTGGAGGAGGATGTTACAGTGACTAGGCAAATTGGAGACCACATTTTGTAGTGGTTGGTGTCCCTAAATTCGTGTGATTATTCTTTGGTATGTTCAGCTGCTTGGATATAAGAATGAAAAAAGTGGATTGTGACAACAATCCAGGATCAGGATATTGTAGGTAATAGATGAATAGACAAACAGAAAGCAATGATGTTTGTTATCAGATAACCAGCCAGGGTCCAGCCTGAGTGGAAAGAGAGAAGAGAGATCTGAGAACTGTGACAGACCACCTGGATGGGGAAAATGAGCACTATTAGCATAAATAGAACTATTTACATATGGTTTGTTTATGAGATGCCCATGGAATAGGAAGGTTAAAGTATGGAGAATTTAGCATTCAAGAAATAGACACTTATTTTGTTCTAACTGGCAGGTATTAGAGAAAAAAATTAATTTTCCAAAAACTTACAAAATGTGAAGTCTGATGAACACATCCAGAAATTCTTTCTAAATTTTTTTTTGCATTTTATTTTATTTATTTATTTATTTTTAGTTTTTAATATATATTTTTATTTTGAAATTGTGGGGTACAGTTAAGGGTTAGGTATACAAATATTCATTGTGCAGGTACCCTTGTTGATGAGGTGTGCCCCTCATTCCACAGACAGGTATTGACTATCATTATCCCACTTCCCTTCCCCTTTCTGCCACCCCACCACTGTCTCCCACCACTGTCAATCTTTTTCTTATAGTATTACGGTAGTTGTTCAAGGTCCACTTATAAGTGAGAACATGTGATACTCAGATCTTTGTTTCTGTGAGAGATCACTCAGTATTATAGACTCTAATTCTATCCAGGTTGCTGCAAAATTCATGATTTTGTTCTTTTTATAGCTGCATAATATTCCATTGGGTATATGTACCACATTTTTTAAATCCAGTCCTCCTTTGATGGTTGGTTCCATGATCTTACTATTGTGAACAATGCTGCGATAAACATACGTGTGCAGGTATCTTTTTTATAGAGTAATTTGAGTTCTTCAGGGTATATTCCCAGTAGGGGGATTGCAGAGTCATATGGAAGGTCGATTTTTAGAGCTTTTAGGAATCGCCACACTCGCCTCGGCCTCCCAAAGTGCTGGGATTACAGGCTTGAGCCACCGCGCCAAGTCCCCAAAATTTTTGCCATAGAGAATTTGAAACAGTTCAATGGAAGAATCTGATTAACCTCAAAATAATTTTCTGTCTCATTCTATAAATAAAACTATTCAGTTCCTAAATAAACCTTTATTTTATAACTGCATGAAGTCATCATTAAAACAAATGTTTGAAGTAATAAGGTGATTTATTCTTTGAGCAGAAGTGTTTTTAGATTTGCTTTAGGAAGTTCTTCCAAAACACAAAACACAAAAATGTGAGCACCCAACATCTAAATCCACCTTTGCATCCACCTTTCAGAAAGAGTCGTAATTCCACAAAGGTACAATACGTTGACTGCAAAACTCCAAAGAGTGTAGGCACAACTCCAGGTACTCACACATGTAAGGAACAGTCTGCTCATTAACAGTAATAAATTAGCAAGAAGTTAGCATGCTTTTCATTGGACACTTATTTTAGCTTCTAAACCTTTGTAGGCTGGAACCCCCTAAGAGTGCTTCCTTGTACAATTATAATAATTTCAAAGTAAGAAAAATATTGTTGAGGTCTTCTAATTTTTAAAAAAACGTAAAATCTCAGCTACCTCTAGCATGCAAAACTAGATCTCCCAGTAATGAATTCAGTTCAATTTTTTAAAATATTTATTAAGAAAATACTAGGCCAGGTTTGGTAGCTCGGCCTATAATCCCAGAGCTTTGGGAGGCCGAGGTGAGTGGATTGCCTGAGCCCGCGGGTTCGAGACCCGCCTGGGCAACTTGGTGAGACCTCACCTCTACATAAAATAAAATTAAAAAATTAGCTGGACGTGGCAGCGAGTGCCTGTAGCTCCGGCTACTTGGAAGGCTGAGGTGGAAGGATCGAGGGGGACCAGTAGGTCGCGGGTGCGGTGGCCAGGAGCGTGCCATGGCACTCCAGTCTGGGTGACAGAGTGAGACTCCAACTCAAAAAAAAAAGAAAAGAAAATACTGTTTTGGACACTGAAGAAAGTGCTGGGAGTTATTAAAAAAAAAAAAAAAGGAATAATCTCTCAGGGAGAGAATCATAGAAGCAGAGGAACTACTTAGGAAAACACACATGTACATTGTGAGGAAATAATATTTTCCCTCTTGCCAATATCTTTAAAAGACACTTGGCAGAGCAACACAGTAACAGGTGTAAGAGGTTGAAATAGATACCATGCTTATATACAAATTGATGTGTGAGTTTTAATAATTTCAAAGGCACATAGTCAAAGCCATGTTTCCAAACACACAAGTAAAAGAAAGAAGTGTGTGTGTGTGTGTTTCCCTTTAATAATGTAGTCCTAACTGGATAAAATAGAAGAGCACTATGTAGTAGAGAGATAAGTTATACAAAAAATCATGATTCTTTTTTTCCCATTTCCCTTTCTATATCATCATCCCACCTTAAACAACACTACAAGCACACACACATGCAAACAGACTGCCACTTTCTCCTGCTCCGTTTTTTTTCATGGTATGTATTAGTACCTGAAACAATCTGTAACGTTAGAGATCTCGTCTGTGTCACTTACTGCTGAAGCTTCAGAACCTCATATAGGACTGGCACATTGGACTGAGTGGAGGAATGACGGAAAACACTGAGCTCAGGGATCCAGAGACAGTATACACCAACATTTGACATTTCAATTACTGCACTGACATCCTTTATTTCTTTACCTATAATTTAGTTTTCCTCTTTTTCCTACAAACATATTTTGGAACTTAAAATTTCAGAAGGTAGAACAGAAGGAAAAAATTGGCAACCATAATTCAGACCTGGAGATGCAACAGGAGAGTCATATGCAGACACGTGAGAGGTAGCTGCTTCGATCATTTCTGTTATGTTTTAGACCATAAGGGCAATGTTTTCAATAGGCTGTGACCAACGGAAAGTGTTTAATTTCAAGAGTAGTTTCAAAAATTTCATTTAAAATTTCCCTGTTTATGTTAGTCTCCCCTTATCTTCGGGGAATACATTCCAAAACCCCAATAGATACCTGAAACAATGGATGGTACAAAACCCTATATAAAATATTTTTCCTATGCATACATACCTATGATAAAGTTTAATTTGTAAAGTAATCATAGTGAGAGATTAACAGTAACTAATAGTAAAATATAATAATTATAGCAATATACTGTAACAAAAGCTAGGTGAATGTTTCCCTCTTTCCTTCTCCCCTTCTCTCTCAAAATATCTTATTGTACTGCAACACAGGTAACTGAAACCAAGGAAAGTGAAATCATGGATAAAAAGGGACTTTTGTATACAAATCAGTTTTAAAAACTACACATTAACCATCGTCCATGTTTTGGACCAGTCCTTACTATTTCCTATGAATAACCCAACACAGAGTGATCATGAAGGTAATAAAAATGTGTCAACATCACACAGTCACAGGCACATACTATGTGCCAGGCTCTATTCTAAACACTTTGGATGCAGCAGCATCAGTTTCTGCCATCAAGGAAAGTATATTTAAGTAGGGGCATATAGGGAATGAAAAATAGATAAGAACTACAACATATGTATTGATGTATGAGCTGTTCAATGGTGATGAGTGCTATGGTGAAAAACAAAGCAGGGGACTGGAGAGCAAGGAAAAGAGTGTTTCTAGATGATCTCAGGAAGTCACTGCTGGCCAGATTCTGTAAAGACTTGTAGGTTATGACACAGGTCCAAAAGCTTTGCTCACAATTCCAAAATCCTAGAACCTTTGACAACCAACTCCCCGCCCCTCATTCCAACTATTAATAACTTCTTTAAAAAAACATACTAGCGCAAATTTGATTTGATGTGAATAGATTTGCAGATTTAATTATTCCTACTTATGCGGTGAAAACTTGAAACATATAAATATCTCATCCTGTCCATGACCTCCAGTGAGGAGTGAGTGTAATAGAATGCATTGCATTAACTCTTGAAAACCTGCAGCATTCTAGATACCAAAACACTTCTGTTTATTCTCACTACAGTTTGCAGACTTTAGGGAATCTGCAAATCAAATGAAAAAAAAATGTACCTAGGAGTTAAGTATCTTATGAGTATATAAAACAATATATCCCCAAATGAGAGATAATAAGGCACAAAGGGAGCCTACAAAGGCAGAAATGATGTAGAGGGTGATGAGATCCTTATAGGTGTTGATAAATTGACGGCCACTGGAGCTATAGCAGTGAGCAGGTACCTTGAATTTCAGTTTAACTCAGAGGAAGGAAAGGAAAAATAAATAAATAAATGGGACTGTCAAGTTATACAGAAAAAGACTTAAGACCTGAACCACCAGTGTAAGGCCATTAAAAGCTGATATACAAATGCCATCATTACTTTTCATTTTAAAAGTAGTAAGTACTATTTGCAAAAAGTTCAAATAATATTTGAAATTAGAAAAAGTACTCTGCAGCCTCGCTTCTTGGAAATAACCTCCAAATTTCAGCAATTAAAATTCTCCACATGCTCCATGTGAAGTATATGCACATCTACATTATGGTTTTCCCCAAGTTCTACCAAATGCTATGAAATTTTTTCATAAAAGTGACTTCCAGGGGAGGAGAGTTTTGACATTTAATAACCAACCTAAACAAGTCATTGTCAATATTTGTTTGGAGAAGTACATTTTAAAAAGAAGTAGTATTTCCTATTGACAAAATCTGAACAATAATAATAATAATTAATTAATTAAAATAAAAGAAGTAGTATCTTATGCATTTTGTGAGTTTCTATGAAAAGTAATGCATTAATTTATTTGGAATATGAGAAGCAATAAGATATATAAGACAAATCATGCACCATTCTTTAATGCCTTTTAATGAGATAAATTTCTATCATTTCATTTAAAATCAAGTTTTATTTGTCCATTTATTATGGCTACTTTCTAGAGAGTTCTACAGAGGTGTCTCAAATTGCATCTGAAAAATAACAGAAATAGAAGAGAATTCAATCTAATTCATTGGGTCTTTACTGATCACCCACTGTGGGAAAAGCACAGTACAAGGGACTTTGAAAAAAAAAGCCAAATAAAACATAGCCTAAATTATTCATTCTCTTCACTTATATGCACAGAACACTTAGAGGTTCTTACAGTCATTTTCCTCTATGACTCCCTTATGACTAATGTCATATTTATGGAGAACAAAAATTCCTTCAGACCAAGAAACGTCTAGCTGAAAGGTGTAAACCCTGATTTTGATTGTTGGTAGAGTTTGATGATAAACCCCCAGATAGTGATTGGCTCATGGACTATAAAAACTAAGACTCCCATTAGTTACTAGGTTGTCCTCACCAAAAAAAAAAAAAATCTCACAAGTAGGTATTACTGGAAGCAGGGAGATATGATGAAAGAGAAACCCTGTGCCCAAGTTCGCCTCTGTCTCCAAAAGTCAATTTTTCTGATCCCAGCAGAAATGCCAAAAACAGTTGAAAATGCAGGAGTAAAATGTTAGGGAGGACACAAAGTCAATTATGTTACTGATCAAAAATTAATAGATGCGGTAGGGAGAATAAATGAGCTCACCAAAGGAGAGATGTAGACAGAACTAAAATAGAACAAATTGGGGAATATAAAAATAAAGAGGGTCTGAGAAAGGAAAGTAGAAAGAGTCATTAAACTATGAGGAGAAATAGAACAATAACCTCCCAGAAAGGTAAAGGAGTGTCTTAAGAAGTGGGTACAAGTCTAGAGTCACAAATTTACAAGCAGGTCAAGATATGGACTTTAGAAAAGGTTAGTGGAATTACATCCAGCACAGTTCTTGGTCTTTATGTAACTAGCACAAGTACCGTGGAACACTTATCCAATAAAAGCTGATAAATTAAATAATATTAATAATATATGGAAACAATTTATATCAGGAAGAACAGGAATTTTCACTTCTTTTCTTTGGCATGCACTAGTAATTTTGTGCTTTGTACAAAAATAGAATGTTGTATCAGTACAAATTACAACTTTATGCTTGTTTACACTTTTTTTAAAACTATAAGCACCTATCATTTTGTGGAGACAATTGCACACATTGACAGTAAGATTACAATCTCTTTTATTCATTAATTTGTTTTGACCTACTGAAAGGCAAGGGTAGCTAAGAATTTTCTTATCTACAAGAACATCTGAAGTACAAGCGGTCATATATGCCACGTTCTAATGAGATCACTAACAAAACAGCAATTTCTTCTGTTATTTTTTCTTTTCATTCTGAGTTTCTGTATCTGGAAAACAATGAAGACTGGCTCAATGTGTTAAATACTTGCCCAGATAAATGACAGAGCCTTGGAGACTCCAAAAAGTTTTTGTAATTTATGAGTGAAAACACCCAAGAACAAGAAGAGGAAATGACTAATGGTGTAGAAAGAATAACAGGCAAAGATTTGCTGGAAGAATAGTCTCTGTGACCCTCTGTTCATAATAAGTCAGAACTACTGCAATAAATTTCTTAACGTATTTTTGAGTATATTGAGCTACCAGTGTAAGCCATTGAAAGTTGACATAGAAATATCATTATTTTCTAGTATAAAGTAATAAATGCTACTTTGTGTGTATTCAGCCACAGGCCCATTTTTATTAAAATAAATGAATAGATATCCTTGATTTGTACATAATCAAAATAGGTGGAAACATTAGTGAAACTTGAGATTGAAAATAAATCTTTTTTTCAGATGAAATTCTTAATAGACCCGTTTATGAACTCTAAACTCAGATTCTAGTGGTGTACCTAATAGTGATAATGTTAAGCATAATATTGGCTTTCATGTATCAGTGCTTATTGTGTGTCAGACACCGTGAAAGGTACTTGGTTATATTACTGTCAAAATTTGGAATAATCTGGCATATGACTATCATTATGTTCATTTTTCAGACGAAGAAAATTAGTCAGTATGAAGGGCAGTATTTCCTATATCACATAATTTAGTAAGACCCTTAAGAGCAGAAACTTTGTCTTTCTTCTTCACCATTATGTGAGAAGCAAGAACAGTGTCTGACACAATCGTATTCCATGTGGCCCCAAAGTTTGTGTTCTTTCTGCTATGCCACAATATGATTTTAGTAAATTTTAATTAATGATAATTAAAGCAAATCAAAATATATGTTCTCAAAAGTAATCATAGCATGGAAAAATTAAAAGCAAAAATAAATAAATAATTGAAAATTATTACACTTATGTATTGAAAAGGTAATCATTTTAGCTTTAATTTCATGTTTTAATTAATATGTCTCTGCATTAAAAACACCTAAACTTGCACTCCCTTAAAAACACATAATATAGAAATTGAACATTATTACTTAATAAGGAGCATAGTTTCTAATGAATGGCAGGAACTTTAACTCACATAAACAAAGAGTTATAATATAAATAAAATTAGAAATCAATTTGTTCATTATAGCTGTTCTGTATATATACAGTTCATTGCTTTACAAGGCTTATTATTTTGTTTCACTTGATCCAAAAAATATTTATGCCATCCACTACCTCATTGCTGCATCTCTAATCAAGTAAAATATAGGTTAAAAAATGAAAGATTATAGAAAACCTATCATCTCTGAACTACTGACCAAGAAACATTGAATATTTTGTGTCCTGCAGAGTTTAAAAGTAGATGTGCTAGAATGTAATTTCTTCTTTATCCAGAACTTCTAGAAGTGATTTGAGGTGAATGAATAGAAAGAATAATAAGAGAAATTGCTTGGCCGGGTTCGGTGGCTCAGCCTGTAATCCCAACACTTTGGGAAGCCAAGGAGAGTAGTGGATTGCCTGAGCCAGCAGGTTCAAGACCAGCCTGGGCAACTTTGTGAGACAGCGTCTACACAATAAATCACAAAAAACTAGCCAAGCGTGGTGGCGTGTGTCTGTAGTTCCAGTAACTTGTAAGGCTGAGGCAGAAGGATTGCCTAAGCCCAACAGGATGAGGTCGAGGCTGTGGTGGTCGTGAGTGTGCCACTGCACTCCAGCCTGGGCAAAAAAGAGTGAGACTCCAGCTCAAAAAATAATATTAATAATTGCTAACTTGTTAGAGATTCCATTCACCCCAATCCACTGAATATGACATTTTGACAACCTATGCTTCAGATATTTTTGTATATTAAAAGACTTAGTTGGCCAGGCTCGGTGGCTCAGCCTGTAATCCCAGCGCTTTGGGAGGCCGAGGTGAGTGAACTGCCTGAGCCTGCGGGTTCGAGACCCACCCGGGCAACTTGGCAAGACCTCGTCTCTACAGTAAATCAAAAAATTAGCTGGGTGTGGTAGCGTGTACCTGTAGTTCCAGCTACTTGGAAGGCTGAGGCGGAAGGATTGCCGGAGCCCAGTGGGTCGAGGCTGTGGTGGCCGGGAGCGGCCATTGCACTCCAGTCTGGACGACAGAGTGAGATTCCAACTCAAAAAAAAAAAAAGACTTAGTGAATCTTGTCTTTCAGTAGGTCAAAAGCAAATTGCTAGAGTAAAAAATATAGTAATCTTTGAATCACATGATGGCATAGTTATTCCTCTTTGAACCCATTTTCAATTTTGTAAATTAATTTTAAAAATCTTCAATACATATTTTTAAAACTTCTCTACTACTTGTTCATCTTATTTTTAGTAAAGAAAAAGTGTATTTTTAGAGCCTTCCATATTAAAAAATAGTTTCTTCCTTGTAATCCCAGCACACAGCATCTTAAAGGAGCTTAACAAATGTTTCTCAAGTGAAGACAGAGAGGTAGAATCCATAGACACATACATATTGTTTGGTTCAATATACTTTTATTATGGTCCAATAAATTGCCAGGTGCTGAACAAAATACCATAGGTGTAGGGAAAAAAACATGGTGGTAGATATTACAAAGTGAAATATATTCTCTTTCTAAAAGATAACTCTTGACTGTCCAAAAGCCTTCAACACCCAAAAGAAGGAAGCTTAATTGGAAGGAAGATTAGAGATTAGTTCACGTGTGACATAGTGAAGCCTTGAACTCTAATCCTTCAAAATCCACTGTGAACATCATTACTATTTCTCTCGCCAAGATTGGCTCAGTCTGAAACACTCTTCTTTCACATACTTAAGCATATGAAGTTTTACTAATTTGTAAACTGATAGAATTGGGCTTTTTCTATTCCTCTTTATGTAAATGTTTAGTGTACTTATACAAATAAGGAAAATCAGGATCCAGATAATTAGGAACTCTATTCAAAATATGGTCAATTCAAGAATGCAAGGCTCATTGGAAAGTTTTATCTATTCAAGTCAATAATTAAAAGCTATACTAAGGTTGCTTTTCTTTCTTTCTCAAATTGTGTTTCTTAAAATCCCTTTTAGCCATCTACATATTTTATTTGCTATGCAACCTCATCCCTAATTCCTAAGGCTAACATTTCATTATAGATTGGAATTGTATATATTATACAGTGAGCACAATTAGAAAAATTAGTCAAACATCATTATCTGTAACCACAATAACTTTCAGTAAGAATTCCTTATCAACTATTAGAAAGCTATAGTCAAAATAACAGAAAGAGAATTAAGCATTAGGGTAAATTTTTTCTAGTTTCAAGTTTTTACATTTAATAGCAAAGTGTCTGACACTTGCAAGCAATTATACAGTGTTTATAAATAACATTTTTGTACTCGCAATAAAGATGTTTTAAGTACTTCCAGACAACTTACGTTACTAGTAAATTAAAACATCTACTTGACAAGCAGAAGCTGGACATTTCTAGAATGTCTTTTAAATATGTTTTCCCTTTGCACAGTTCTGAACCACGAAGGCAGCTCTGTTGGCTGAGAAAACGGCATCATGTGGTCTTTTGTGCACCAGTTATTGTGGGTTATCTAAACCCAGCTCAAGTAGCAGCTCAGAAATGCCCCAATTGAAGAGGGCTTGGGAGGTTAATTCTGTCATTACTGCGTTGACATGAGGCATGTTGCAGCCTTCAGCGCAAAATGTTACTTGTAATCTTTTAATCCCAAATTAGGTCAATATTTTATCAAGTTAATCTAGCACGAAGATTAATTGTATTATTTACACACACATATACACATGTAGGTTATTTGTTTGAGAAATACTTTTAATCAAAGAGCAAACCCTACAATAAGCGATTTTTCACTCCTTCTAAAACTAGAGCACATCTTTTAAAAATCATCCTTTCTCCAACAGTGTTTATCATTATAAAAGAGACATTTATTCTTTTCATTGATCTTTAGTCAAGACTGATGTTAGAGAAAGGATAAGGGTCTTATAATTACTAAAACAATGACCACTTAGAAAAACTGTTTATGAAGAAATAACTTCTGATTGAAATGATTTTAATAAAGTATCTCATTCTTTGGCCTCTTGTTTCAATTTAATTCTACTTGTTTTCTTAAAATGTGTGACTAGTCCTATAAGGAAAGTCAATATTTTTCTATTTACTTCTTTGTACCTCTAAACACATTTTAAAATATTCAAATAAGAAATATGGCTAGAGTGGTTTTCTAGCAAGTTATTATATGTAGTTTTCTTTAGTTATGAAAATTGGAATAGGGCATGTCTTCCTCCCCCCAACTCTTTCTTTTTTTTTACCTAAAAAGCAGAGTTTAGAGGGTGGGAAAGTGGAAATATATCGATCCGAGTGGCATAAATCTGCTCACAGAAGTCACTAGAGTGAACAAATGCCTTTTTCTCTGAGTTTCTTAGATAAGAACTATCTGATAGTTTAAAATTCCCAGGTGTCATTCTGGGTAGCTTTGCAAACTCTCCTAAACGGCAAGACAGAGTTCATGCCCTGTTTCATCAATATCCAATGACATTCTCCAAGGGTCATGCTGATTATAAAGATTTCACAGAAAAGGTTTGAGACTATTACGTCTCAAAATTTTAGCTCTGGTCTTTAAATATTGATTTTCTGGCATTGTTGTTGGTGAAAAATGATAGGCAAAAGGAGCCAGGAAGATTTTCTTATGACTAGTTTTTTGAATTAATTAATAGATTAAAATCAAATCTTTCATGTGAAGAGTAAAGTAATAATCCCAGTATCAGATACCTCTAAGAAGAGGATGGCTGACTGAATTTGAAGGTAAAGTTCACAGTTTTGAATGTCAACCTTATAGTTATACTGTTGTGACAATCTGTGTTGAAGAAACATGTCAAAGAATCACTTGTTGTTCCACTGCTTGCAGCATAATATTCTTCTCACAATAAATAATTTTTTAAGAGAAAAACTCTTCAATTTGCCAAAAAACCAGCCAAGAGCATGATCAAAATAATAAAAATAAATATTTTTTGGAACAGCTACTACAAAAATATCTAAAATGACACCAAGAGCATTGCACTGTACATGGAATTCATGCTGAATCAGTAGACTATAGCTGATCTTGTCACAAAAACATACAAAAATGGGTACCTATGTGAGATGATGAATGTTAATTTGTTACACTGTAGTAAACTTTTTGTTCCCTATATGCATCTTACAGCATCATGTTGTATATTTTAAATACAAACAAATTTTATTTTATCTTTTAAAGAAGAAATCTAAAGAAAACTTAAGGCCCAAATTTTAATTTTTTATTTTTCTATTTTGTTTTCAAATTCTAAAAATTTTACATGTTTCTGGTGTCAGTTCAAACAATAAAGAGGTATAAGGAAATGCTAAACCTCTTCTTCCTTCTCTCCAATCTAACCAGCCAGAAGCAAATTAAAAATTAATATTAAAGTTGTTGTATAGCCTTTTCATTTATTTCCATTTTGAAGGTAAATTTAATTATTATAAGTATATACATATACACTCATAGACTTCTCTTAATTTCTAAGTTAAATACAAAAATAGATTATCTTTATTTTAAAAATACATAAATATACACATAATTTTTTAAAATCACAGTATGAAACATTATTTTTTAAATTAACAAAACCTTGTAAACTTCTTTCCTCATCAAGACATAACTCTAATTCATTACTTTTTACAACTCAGTTATAAACTGCCTTCCCTGAGCAGATGCCACTTCGATCTCTATTAAATTAATCAATAATTTCTTACTGAGAATTTATGTGTACCTATTAAGTCTCAGTATCAGATTTGTGTGGCTAGTCATCAAGAAGTACAAGATACAGAATTCCTGACAATGTACTTTAACTGGTAAGAGGAAAAATGACAAAACAGAAACAACAGCAACATCATCCATTGATTAAGAACATGGATTCAAAAGTCAGGCAGACCTGGTTAGGAACTATCTATCACCATGGCAACCTCTGGACCATTTTTAACCCCTCTTATGCATCAGTTTCCTTATCTATAAAACATGAATAATGATAATGCCTTGATGTGAGAATAAATGAGATAAGGAAAAAAGTTTTCAGTGAAGTACTTGACACTTAATAAGTGTTATAAACTTTGGCTACTATTATTGTCTTCACTATTTAGACGATCCGTAAAAGCTAAGTTGCAAGATAAAGGCAAAAGTTGCAAATGTATGAACTGTAGTGTACAAACTTAAGACATTCAGGAAAGTTTCACAAAGATGAGCCATGAGATGGAATTTGAATGATAGATTGAATAAGCACAGGGAAAAGAAAGAGTGCTTTTCAAGGTAGAGAATAGAAGTTAAGGGAAAGTACAAAACCACTGGGTGGCAAATATGGACATGATGTGAGGCTATGAGGAAATGTTGACAAGGCAGAAAAAATTGTTAGACTAAAACATTAGATGATACCAAATTTTGGAAAATTGAATTCTATCCAAAAAATTGCATCAAATTACATAGACCCTTAAATTATTTTTAAGGAGTGTGTGCTGGATTCATCTAGGCAGGTGTCAGTAATATTTCAGAGGAAGATTAGCTTCCCACTTCCCAAAAGTTTTATCGTCACTGTAAAGAGAGAAGACAAAGAAAGTTCAGGTCACTCAAGTGGAGGAAGAATACAGGGAATGGCCATGGGGATGTACAACTCAGATTTTTTACAGAACCCTTCATGAGATTACAGATTTTTTTATCACAGGGATGGGGGATTTTAGAGTGGAAGGGGCCTCAAAACTCCACTAGAATCCTTTCGCCTAGAAGGAAACAGAGGAAGAAGCGTATTCAAAGTCACTTACCATCAGTGGCATATCCAGGACCCTAGGGCAGGCCTCCTGCCTCCCACTTAATTACCCTCTGCTCCATTTCACTGCCATTTTGGGGGATGACTGTGATGACAGCAACCTTTTGGGAAGTTTGATTGAGTCACGTGTGGGCTGAATTAAAGGGGGAAAGCCTGGAAGAGAGGCGTGAAGAGATAAGTTGTAGTAGTAATCCAGTCATGAGGTGAGGAGGCCTTAAGCAGGACAGTGGAAGTAAGATGCAAAATGAGAGAACAAATCTTCAGTAGGTTTCAACCTTATGTAGTGAAATACTGTCTTCTATAACTTCTTGTCTTAACACACATTAAGCAGTAGTATCGGGAAATTGACTGAAGGTTTCAACAACACAACTACTTTTCCAGACTTTATTCACATAGCGTCCCTTCCCCGAACACTACCCCTCAAGTCCGAGATGTTGACTGGTTCATTGCTGCTCCATCCAACAGTTCCATCTCGACCCGGCATCTAAACGAATGTGA
This sequence comes from Carlito syrichta, assembly GCF_000164805.1. Taxonomy (NCBI): domain Eukaryota; kingdom Metazoa; phylum Chordata; class Mammalia; order Primates; family Tarsiidae; genus Carlito; species Carlito syrichta. Next base: position 357,625 of record NW_007246498.1, read on the forward strand.
AATTTTAAAAAATGCGATAATTGGAAAACCTGAATTTCTGCATGATTTTATTTCATTGTTTTTCCCTCTAAACGGGTGTGCCAGTTATGTGTGTACTGGTAACTAGAAAAATGTCTTAAAGCAAAATTTTTTCCCCCAGAAAAAGAAGTGACATTTTAACAGTTGACTCTAAATCACGAAATAAGGTTGCAAAGACAGAGTTATTGATCCAGACTAATAAATGTATTAAAAGGGAGTTTACAGAAAGTTGATATGGTTCATACTCAAGACAGTTTGAGAATTAAGCTCTGTGGGCCAAGTTAAAAAAAAAAATCCTCTCCCAAGAACCTGACGCCTTATATACCCTCTCCCAATTATTCAGTCAGACACTAATCTAGACATTGCTATGAAAGGATTTTGTAGATGTAATTAAGGTCCCCAGTCAATGGACTTTAAAACAGGGAGATTATCTGGGTAGGCCTATCTTAATCACATGAGCCCTTTAAAGGCAGAACATTTTTTCCAGCTGGTTGCAGAAGAGGAAATCAGGGATTCTAAGAGTCTAAGCCTAAGGGTCTGATGCTCCACTGCTGGCTTGAACATGAAGAGGAACCCAGTAAAGACGGAAGGCAGACAGTCTCTTGGAGCTGAATGCAGGCCCTAGCGGCCAGTAGACAGGAACCTCAGTCCTACAACTGGGAGGAACTGAATTCTGCCAAAGGGCCCTGAGCTTGGAAGATGACCCTGAAACCCAAATAAGAACTGTAGCCCCAGGCAACACTTGATTTCAGTTTAGTGACACCCTGAGCAAATAATCTAGCTACTCCGTTGCTCAGACTTTCTGCCTACTGTACTGTGAGCTAATAAATGGGTGTTGTTTTAAGTTGCTAAGTTCTTAGTAATATGTCACACAGCAGTAGAATACGAATACAATTTTTAATCATTTACTTTTGAGTTTTTCCAGAACCCTGACATCTCATTAAACAGATGACCAGCCCCTAGAATTACTGCTCCCTACTTTGAACAAAAAACTTGAAAGACTGCTTTTCATAAATTAAGTATATGTGACTACTCTTAGTACTATATAGAAATAAAAATTCAATAAGAGACTAGAGAAAACTGGCAGATTCAAACAGAAATTCAATTATAAAAAGAGAAGTAAAGATATTTGTTAAGAAGAATCTCATATTAGGCAGAAGGCAGAAAAGTAATAAATTCAAGACTATGTTGAGATAAATTTGTAGTCCTTATAGTTAAGGAATTTACATATATATAGGTACAAATGGTATTTATCTCAATTATTTGCCCTATTTGATCTTAAATGGAAGCCAAAATATGGTTACTCTGGCATTAAGAGAGGCCACTTACTCTACCTGACACCCAGAGACATTTGCTACTTGTATGAAAACATGAAGCCAATTATTTTGCTCCTAAAATAAACCCTACCAATTTCTGCATTTACTTCTCTCCAACATTGCATAGGCTGCCTTATGGGATGGTGAGAACCTGATGACCAGCAGTGACCAGGTGGGAAAGTGTCTTCAATCAGGAATATCGCTGAAAAGGCCAAACCCAGCGATGAGCTGTCATAAAATGTTCAGTTGTAAAATTAGAAGCATAAGGAAAAAGAAATGTCTTTGATAGGGATAAACTAATTAAAAATAAAAATTGATTTTAAGTATTAAACTTGTAAGAGAAGTATTAAATCTGAAACAAAAAGAACCTGTCTCTTAAAAATATACAATTTTATTTGTCACTTATGCCTCAATAAAGCTGAATATGATTTTAAAAATTGGGATTTTTTTAATGAGTCCTTCTCACCCTCAAGTCATTAGATGAGATCATTAGGAAAAAAATAGCACTTTAATTTGTTTCTTAGGTGATTATACTTTTATTGGACCAATCAAAGGTTATGGTCTTTTTCCTTTCTCATATTAAAATTATATTTTAATGAAATTGTAATAATGCTAGATAAAGGATCTTTTCCCCCAAATATTTGTTAAAATTTCACCTGACCAAAAAAATGGCTAACCAGATGAAGGGACCCCTCTAATACAATGCACATCCTGTATAGTGATTCATGGAATGCCTTAATCTGGGAAATCAACCAATAACTAACATTTTTTTTCTAAAATGAGGGTTTGGTCATTCCAAATTGTCCTCAGTCACTTTTACATACGTCCCTCACCCTACTCACCCTAATTTCTCCTAAGTAAAGTGCTGTGCAAGCAAATTCACAAATGGTAACTAATAAAAATGTACTTCAGAGCCTAAAAAAGTTAATGTGTCCAGATTCTTTAAATTAGGCCTTTCAACAGAGATACATCCCTTTTCTCTATAGACCTCTTTGCTGTATAAAACAAGAATATTATTGGTGATAAAATGCCTCCTAGTATTAAAAAACAAAAGTAAACATATTGACTGTGTTGTGTTATTATGGAACATACCAGAGATGGAGGTGATGTAGGTACAGTGTGAACTAGTATCCCTTAAGATCCTTAGATATAGCCAGGCTCAGTGGCTCAGCCTGTAATCCCGAGCCTTTGGGAGGCTGAGGTGAGTGGATTGCCTGAGCCCATGGGTTCGAGACCCGCCTGGGCAGCGAGACCTCACCTCTACAATAAATCAAAAATAAAATCAGCCAGGCGTGGTAGCGCATGCCTATAATTCCAGGTGCTTGGAAGGCTGAGGCGGAAGGATCGCCAGAGCCCAGCAGGTCAAGGCTACAGTGGCCGGGAGCGGCCACTGCACTCCAGTCTGGGCGACAGAGTAAGACTCCAACTAAAAAAAAAAAAAGATCCTTAGATATGATAACTCCCTCAGTTCCCCTCCCACTGTGGGAGCTTTCCTGTCCTCTCAATAAATAAATCCTGCTTTCTCAAAAAAAAAAAATCCCTAGACATGTAGTTATTTATAAATATTTAACATTTTAAAAATGTATTCAATGTATACATATAAAACAAGTCATGAACACTTGTATTTTAAATATGGACCTTCGGGGTCATTTTTACTATTCATTGACTAACATTGAAATGGCAATATTTTAATTTTAATGTCCCATATATTACTTCTCATATTTCATTGTCTTAATCTGTTTTCTATTGCTTATAACAGAATACCTGAAAATGGATACTTTATTTTATTTATCTTATTATTTTAAAAGATGGTATCTCACTCTGTCACCCAGGCTGGAGTGTGGTGGTGTGATCATGGCTCACTGCAACCTTGAACTCCTGGGCTCAAGCTATCCTACTGCCCCAGCCTCCCAAGTAACTAGGACTACAATGCCTGGCTAATTTTGTATATTTTGAGGAAATGGGGTCCTGCTATGTTGCCCAGGCTTGTCCCGAACTCCTAGCCTCAAGCAATCCTCCCACCTTGACCTCCCAAAGTGTTGGGATTACAGGTGTGAAGCATTGTGTCTGACTGGTTACTTTTTTTTTTAATTATATTTCTTACGTTTTATGGAGACTGGTAAGCGTGAGGTTAAGGGCCACATCTGATTAGGGCCTTCTTGCTGGTGAGGATCCTTTGCAGAGCCCTGAAGTGTTACAAGGCATCACATGATGGTGGTGTTAAGCTTACTAGCTCAGATTTCTCTTTCTCCTCTTCTGCAGCCACTAATGCCACTCTTGTGATAATCCATTAATGGATTAATGGGTTAATTTGTTCTTGAGGCCAGAGCTCTCACAAACCCATCACTTCTTAAAACTCCACCTCTCAATACTGCTACATTGGGAATTAAGTTTCAACAAGAGTTTTGGAGAACACAAACATTCAAATCACAGCACTAGTCATTATAAAAGTAAAACTTTTTCACCTGTATTGGCCCAAAGAACGTAGCTGGACACTGTGTGCTTTCTCATGAAATGTTATAGAAAAACAATTTCCCATTATCTTCCCACAATTACTGTTAGTAAGAGCTATACAAAGAACATAAACTATCCCCCATGTCTCAGTTCTATAAAAGAGAAGATATAGAAATAAAAGTCCCATATTTTTCATTCTCTCAACATAGTAAAGGCATCAATAAGTTGAGGTAATATACAACTGATTCCTTTTTTTAAATAAATTTTATAAAACTTTAGAAACCATATGTTTTTTTAAGAATAGCTTGTTTTCATAATACTACATGAAAGAGATTGGCAGTAGTGGGTCACTGCCAGGGCAGGGAGGGAGCACCTAACACCAATAAGGGTACCTGATCCCAAACCAGGTGAAGTGAGGACCAATGGGAGGCCTACACTTCACGTGTACAATGGCCATTTATGTACCTAACCCTGAATTGCACCCCACATCATTAAAATAATAAAATTTAAAAAGAATAGCTTGGTTTTTTTGTTTTTGCTTTGTTTTGTTCTTATATACTAACATTTGATTTACTTCAGACACATGTCAGATTTGGCTATTGCCAAAACATCTTGGGAATTGAATCCAAAATCCAAAATTTTTCTCATGACTTATATAGTCAAATGTAGAAATATAAGATGATTTTTTTGGGAGAAGAGGGGTTCTGTTGGAGAAATAAAATATTATAAAGTAACAAAGAAGTGTTCTTCCTATAACTTTTAGGTTATCATAGTAAAAGTATGTTGTTTTCATCTATTTGGGGCATAAATGTTTGTGTGTGTGTGTGTGTGTGTGTGTGTGTGTGTGTGTGTGTGTGTGTCCTAAAATGGCTACATTTGTCCTTTTACCTTCCATTTATTTCACTTGATTTGACTGTTTTTAAATAAAACTGAAAAGTTTTAATATGTCAACACTAGTTTTTTTATAGACAAAGGCAGGAACAGATTGAATTATACAACTATTGGTTGCAGACCAATGACAATCTTTTTTTTTTTTTGAGTTGGAGTCTCACTCTGTCGCCCAGACTGGAGTGCAGTGGCCACTCCCGGCCACCGCAGCCTCGACCTGCTGGGCTCCAGCGATCCTTCCGCCTCAGCCTTCCAAGTAGCCTGAGTTTCAGGCGTGCGCTACCATGACCGGTTGAGTTTTTGATTTATTGTAGAGATGAGGTCTCGCTGCCCAGGCGGGTCTCGAACCCGCGGGGTCAGGCAATCCACTCACCTCAGCCGCCCAAAGGAGTGGGATTACAGGCTGAGCCACCGAGCCCGGCTACCAATGACAATCTTATGCATAAAATTTTTAAAGTATTATTTTTCAAATCAATTTTTAGCTGGCTATGTGTTTCTGGGATGATCAATGTCTCTTGTATATAAAGAATCTCTTCCCTAAACAGTGCACATATTAGACAAGTGAGTCAGCTTCTCTGAGGCTACCATATCTGCTACTTTTAAATCTTCTGACTTCCCATTAGCAAATGCTCTGACGTTAATTATTTTGGCAAGTAAATGAAATGTCCCGCAAGCGTTTATGAGTGTTAAGTTACAAAATAATCATCTAGAATATAGTCAAAACCTAAAGCATCAGTAATTTAATGTAACTTTTTAGTGTTTAAATTAGTTCTAATTAGCATACAAATACTCAAGTGAGGAGCTCAAGATTATAATTTTATTTCTTTTTTATTTTTATCACAGTATATTTACGCATTTAGTAGAAGATCAATTTTGAATAAATATGCAATTTTGATACATTTTTCTTCTAATATTTTATTTTTTTTAATTTCAAATCTTCAGGAAAACTGACAAGTGTCATAAATAAACACCCATACACCATCTTTACCTGGATTTCCTGGTTGCTAACATTGTGTCATATTTGTGTGCTCATGCTCTCTCATCATGTGTGTGTGTATACACATTCACATATATACATACATAAACTCTGCAACTATATATGTGTGTATGTATGTGTGTTTGCATATGTAATATAAAGCATATATACATATATGTAGCTGAATCATTTAGGAGCCAGATGTATATTAATAATCTTACTACTAAAGCTAAGTTTTACCAAAAAGTATGAATAAAATGACATTATTAACTTCTATTTTAATACATACATTGCCTTTCTCATGAAAATTTGCAAAGTTAATACAAAATAATATTTATATATGAAAGGAAATATCTTTTCCCCAATTACACGGTTTAGTCATATTTTAATGTTTTATTTAAACTAATATCAATAACTGGCCTCCTGACTGCCATCTTGTCTTTCCATCACCCTCACCTAAGCCTATTCGTTACTTACAAGATCAAAGATCTTGGAATCAGATTATGCCACTGTCCACTCGAAATACTGTAAGATTTTCCATCTCACTCAAATGTTAAAGCCTATGCTCTTAAATGGCCTGAGGGAAACCGCGTTGACTCCCTATACCCAACTGGCATCTGAAGTTGGCCAATTGTAGGTCCAGTTGTTCCTAAAGGACCAGGAAAGCTTTGGTCCCAGAGTCATAACACCTTCTATTGCCTCTGTTTGGAACATTCTTCCTCAATATCCTCTGGCTTACTCCCTCTGGCCATTTAGATCTTGGTCTAAATATTATTTTCCATAGAGTCTTTTCTTAGCCAACCGTTTAAAACTTTTAAAAAATGCAAGCACTCTCTATCATTTTTTTTCCTTAATTTTTATCATTAGCACTTCCTGATATATCATTTAAAAAATGTATCCATATGTAAGGTTCAAAAGATAAATGTCTGTCTATTTTGTTAAATTAGCAATCCTAGCCAGGCTCAGTGGCTCAGCCTGTAATCCCGCGCCTTTGGGAGGCTGAGGTGAGTGGATTGCCTGAGCCCACAGGTTCGAGACCCGCCTGGGCAACTTGGCGAGACCTCATCTCTACAATAAATCAAAATGAGCTGGGCGTGGTAGCGCGCGCCTGTAGTTCCAGCTACTTGGAAGGCTGAGGCGGAAGGATCGCCGGAGCCCAGCAGGTCGAGGCCGCGGTGGCCGGAATCGGCCACTGCACTCCAGTCTGGGTGACAGAGTGAGACTCCAACACACACACACAAAAAAAATTAGCAGTCCTATAATGGTGACTGGCAAATAGGAGATACCCTGAAGATTTTTTTTTTTTTTTAATAAATGAATGATACAAAAACAAGTGAAACAAATAATAAAGTGATGATATTATCTTAATAGTCTTTTGCCTCTATTGCTTAGTTTATCTAAGATAGCTATTAACAATATTAATACTTCAATTTTACAAGCATCTTGTGCTTGTCTGGAGTCTTCCACATATGTTAGCTTACTGACGGTATGGTTCTCTACTGTTGTATAACAGGTAACTCCAAAACTTAGTGGCTAAACACAGCCAATGTTTATTATCTCGGTTTCTGTGATGGTGAATCTGGGTGCAACTTGGCTGATTCTCTGGCTCTACATCTCTCATGAAATTGCAGTCAAGCTGTTGACTGGGTCTGCAGTCGTCTCGTGTTTTTCAAGGGCTAGGTAATCTACTTTGGAGATCATTTATGTAGTTGCTGGCTGGTCTGGGTCTCTTAAGACATGGCCACTCTATACATCTGAGTGTCCTTACAATTTGGTAGCTGGTGATCTGAAAGAGAAAAAGAGAGCCAAAGAGGACTTTCTAGACAGAAGCTACCATCTTTTATAACTTAATCTCAGAAGTGACATCTCAGACTAACCAACCCTCAAGAGGAGGGGATTAACTAGGGTGTGAATACGAAGAGCAGGGGTCATTGGGGCCATCAGCTCCTACCTAAAGTATTGGCCATTTTACAGAAATAAAAGTTAAATCTAGAGATATCAATTTTTCTCATGTTATACAGTAAAAATTAGAGTAACTCTATTTCTCTGTTGAACATCTTTTCAGGATTACAGATAAATTTAAATACAATATAATAATAATAATTATTATTTTTTAAAGTAGGATTTATTGAGAAAAGCTTCCACAGTGGGAGGCAACCCGAGGAGGTTGCCCAATAATTATTATTTTTAAAAAGTCAAGAAATACATTTTTGCCTTGCTATGCACCTGACACTATTAAGTACTTTATATATGTCATCTCATTTAATTCACAAAACAACCCTATATGGTAGGTATGCTTATTATACACATTTTACAAATAAGAAAAATGAGGCACAGAGAATTAAAATAACTTTCTTGGGATCACAGATATAAAAAGTATCAAGGTTAGCATTCAAACAAGTAGTCTGGCTTTGGGAGTTTGACTTCATAACAAATACTCTGTACTGTGTGCCTCTTAGACATGTAAAAACTAAAGTTAAATGGCTTTTAAATTCATCAGAATTAACTTTGTAACTCTTTTTTAAACTTAAAGCCACAAGAGAGTTTTAGTGTTATCATAAACTGTGTTTGTTGAGGAAACTCACACCACAGGCAAAACTATTTCAGATTAAAAATTATATCCATTGTGTGTACTTACTAATTGAAAAAAATGATAGAATAAGCATGTGGTTGTGGCCAGACTGGGTCTGAATAGAATGTCTAAATGCTGACTGTGATGCTGTAGAATGAACTTTGCCTCCTTCTTCCAAAGGAATAAGAAAGCCACACACAGAGAATGCTATTCAGTGCATAGGAAATACCTCTCCTTCTCTCTTTCTTCTTTCCAGTTTATAAAAGTTCCCCTTCCAAATGGCAATAAGTCACTTCAAAGAATGCATTTTCTAAAGGATGATTGCTCTTCTTGAGTAGTGACACACTTATGGCAGGCATGCAGTCATCCCCAGAAATGTACTACCTAGAGTGTCTTATTGCTTAATTAGAGCTGGCACTGGGCCACATCTTCTCAGCCTTGAACCAGTGCAAGAGCACTGGAAAGAGGCACAGGTATAAGAAGTGCTTTTCAGAAGGATATCAAGTAATGGCACAATACCAGTCTGAGAAAACAAAGCCAAACACTCCTGCTACCACAATAAAATGTCAAAATGCCTGACTTTATTGTAGTCAGGGATTAAATCCATCACTTTGCCTATGACCAAGGTTTAAACATGATCTCTATTGTTCTAAAAGACCCTATAATCCTCACTCACAAGCCATAAAAGCTCCCAGTAATTTGGAAGATATAACAAAAAGTTAATAGGAGTCTAGTAGCTGTATGTTGAGGAATTTTAGATCAAGATCACAGACTAGCCAATTATTATAGCAATAAGCATAATTTCCCAAACAGAAGAAGGAAGTCATTATAATTATGTAACCACACTTCCCGGAGCAGTCTCCCATCTTTAAAAAAAATAAGAATAATACTACATTTTATCAAAAAGCAAGTGGCTAGTCCACACCAACATCATGATGACAATTGGTGACTCCAGCTGATGGCCCATCCAGCGTTCTCATCTGCTCAAAAGGCTTTGAGAGATGTTCTGCGAGCACCAGCAACAACATACAGCAAGTTCTACTTTTTCATAATCCCTACATTAGTAATGTCCATTTCAGTACTGAGACACTCTAGCTGGGAGCGGGGGCGGGGGGTGTCACAGCACTCTGTTAACTAGACCCTTCGTTTTTTCCTCAGTAATTGTTTCTGCCTTGCCTTGAGCATCCGTGAAGAATGAGGCAAGCTACTTAATTTAAATTCCTGTCACCAAAGAAAGATCAACTCTGTCCACTGAAGAATGGACCTCAAGAACAAAACTTTGTTTTTACAATGAATGTCAATGGAGACATGTATATATGTATCCTTTATAACAAAATTTTTACAGTCATCTGATACTTGTATTCTCCTATCAAGATCAGGGCTCTGTCTAAACCAATAATTTACTGAATAACCAGTATGTTTCAATAAATCCACCCAAGATACCTAGAGGCCTGAAATCTGAAAGGAATTATTACTGGCAGTCAAGACCAACTACATAATATGTGGAGCCCAGGGCAACATGAGGTTCCACTGAGTGCAGAGGTCTGTGGTATTGCATGTGTATCACACTCACAAAGCTGACCCTGCAGGAAGTCTAAAAAGCATAAGTGAAATGCAATTAAATACATATGCATTGTTACATAGGAAGTTTTCCATGTGTCAAAGTAGCCTGTTAATTCAGTCCTTCTTAATCAATTCAGCAAAACAAACAAAAACTTCTTCACTCCCACTGCACAAACCAAAAAAAAAAAAAAACAGTAAACAAGAAAATTCATCCTCAGATAACTTGCGCTCACATCCTATTGGCAAGGCTGGTGAATACTCTGAAATTGAAATAGTAATTTTTAAAATAGAATTATAAATGTGCTGTAGTTCGTTAGAGAGAAAAGATCTAAAAATGATTTTTAAAAGGTGTGTAAAACCTTTTCAAAATGAAAGACTAGTAATGGGGGGTAAAATGCATTGGGAAGGAAAGGAGTCCCCTATGTAAATTTGGCGAAGAGTTAGCTTCCCAGTTCCAGCTGAGTCTTTCCTGGGCACTATTGTCTATAATTTAACTACAAGTTTGAAACTTAGTGTTCACGACGCCGATATCTAGAAATACAGCAAGGTTCCACAGGTCTTTCTGCTTTTCTTTAAACAGTGTTTATTTGTGCACCATGTGTAAGTGGGAAAAGAGTTGACATCAGTCTTGACAGATCCCAAGTGGCAGGTTACAAAGAGCCTCCTGGTGGAAAGAGGCAGACAGTGGTGATGCAGAGGCTGAGGTACCTCATAGCTAATATCTGCCCAGCAAGGACTAGTTAGATTTATGTGCTGAGAAATCAAGTAATCACTGATGTTCCAGGCAAGTGTTTCCAAAGCTTGGGTTTTACTGGATCATATCAAATGAAGGGGGAGAAACAGATGTATCTTTCCAACTAGGGGGAAAAAAAAGACAGCATTATAGCTCAGAAAGAAACTATGTGTGATGCACATGTGCTCATTTACACTACGTTGTCTTTTCTTTTCACATATATCTAATCTATGCAATTTATTTCAATGTTTATGTATCACGTATGATACTCCATAGGCTTGAGATAAGTGAGTATCCCTACAAATGTCATCATGGAATAGAATTACAACCATTTGTTTAGGTAACTTTTATCTCCTCAAGTTATTCCGACACTGACAGTGACTCATAACCACTCTTACCTCAATTCAAACCATGTATTCAGGAAGGACTCTTGGGAAAGTATCTTTTTCCAGTTTACTTAGCACAAAATACTATTTTTCTCCCCCTGGGATTTTTTTTACAACCTCCTAATTGTAAAATTGTCCCACATTTTGAGAGCATTTAAAAGCCTTGGGATATAGTATTTTTTTCACCAACTCAATTATGTATGACCTTACTGTATGTGATAAAGCACTATTATTGCTTCTTATTTTGGGGTGCAAGTTCAGGGTTTGTCACTAACTTGCTGAATGAAAATTGTTACCTTTAAAAACAGACTGAAAGACATCCACAATATAAAATGGAATATTGTACTTTTGCCTCGACCCAGAAGTTTGTGGTTGTCTTTAGGTTTAAGATCAGAGGAGGACTGTGTGAGTCTTACTCCTCAGCTCCCACAACTTAACAAGCTGTTCAGGTATGGAACTTCCCTCTATATCAATTTTTAACTGTGCACTCTGCAAGTCTGGAGGAGACCATCCACAGTTCTAGAAATTAAGAGTAAAATTTAAAATCCTTTTCCTAAATACTGTAAATCTAACTTTCTCTTATTCCTACTAATTCTACAGCTTATATGTCCATTATAAATTTCCCTTTACCTTTCTTTTATTCCTTTCCTCTCTCCAATTTTTCTCCCATCCTTCCTAAACTCTTTCCTTCCTTTCTTCTAATTGTCGTTAAGTTTTTGTGAAAACAAGCTTCTCTAGAGATCACCACTGGACTTTCTAGGACCATTCTGACTTACGTCCTGGCATCTAGGAAGGCACTGATGGGATAAATAGGAGGTTGGACATTATTTGCCTTCTCCCTTGATTGATGGGGGTTATTGGGTTGCTTGCATGCTCTTTACTTATTTAACATCCAAAAAGTCAATCATTATTAAAAGATATGTTTAATTAGATGTCAATGAAGATGAATTCACACAGCCATAAATTTAAATTGGCAATTCCAACCTTAAATTTCTTAAACTGTTTAGATAATTATTTTGTTGGTAATATGTCAGTACATGTTCTGTCTTACATTACTACTTCAAGATGAAAATAAATATAGGATTTTTTTCCCAGAGTAGCCATAAATTAATGTGGGCTTTTTTCCTTAAAATGTTATGGAAAAAATGGTCTCAGCCTCCTGATTTATTTCTCTGTTTTTCACTTTCTTTCTCAGTTAAAAAAACTGATTGCCTGCTTTTTTGTTTTTGTAGTAGCACCACATTCTTACTGCATGTCTTCAGTCATACTAACAGTTTATGCTTTTATTCAAAAAAAAACATAAAGTGTTTTCTGTCTTCCCTCTCACGTGTGCTACTGGGTTTCTGGATTCCAGCTGGAACTACCGAAACAGATGTGTTGGAATATACTAATGTTTTTAAGAACACAATTTTTATTAATCATTTTTTAAATTGCCTTTAATTTAGAAAATCTTGCTATTAATTTTGGAAAATCGTGATTTAAATATTCAAGAAATCTACAGAAATGTTATTATATCTAATTATACATTTGATTCACTTCACATTTCATTGACAAAAAAAAGAATTATCTGGTTTTCTTTATGTAGGTAACGTCAATTTGAGATACTTGCTCTGAGTAAAAGCACCACAAGAATGGCCACATAATTTATGAGGCTCAGAGTAAAATAAAACCATGGGCCTCTTGTTCAAAAATTATTCAAGCCAGGCTCGGTGGCTCAGCCTGTAATCCCGCGCCTTTGGGAGGTTGAGGTGAGTGGACTGCCTGAGTCCGCGGGTTCGAGACCCACCTGGGCAGGTGAGACCTCATCTCTACAATAAATCAAAAAATTAGCCGGGCATGGTAGCACGCACCTGTAATTCTGGCTACTCGGAAGGCTGAGGCGAAAGGATCGCCGGAGCCCAGCAGGTCGAAGCTGCGGTGGCTGGGAACGGCCACTGTACTCCAGTCTGGGCGACAGAGTGAGACTCCAACTCAAAAAAAAAAAAAAAAAAGTTATTCAGAGCAACTATAGCACAGCATTAAACCAAGCACAAGGTCCATCCGGAAGCAAAGTCCTATGAAGCAGCTCATGTCAGGTGCCCATGGACAGTGGTCCTGAGGGTGACATATTTCAACTACTTTGAAGTCCTACCTATACTCTATGACCATGTTTCCTGCCGCAAATCTCAAAAAGTTTGGAACTCTTATTTCAATTTCCAAGTATCAAGTGGATATATGTTTTCACAGGTCACTATGGCTAGGAAGCAAAGTTGTTTGTTTGTTTTTTTTTAGTGTTTCTTGAGCGTTTTAGTTTCAGCCAGTTGGTAAAAATCACGGTAATATTTTTCTATGATAAAAGAATCCCAGGACCCCATATGAACATATTGGTAATGGGAATGGGGAGCCTTCAGAGTTGGGATTTACTCATTTTATTTGGAATCATTCCCTCATCTGTACGTTCCCACGAATTGATTTTGGTGAAGATCAAACGTTCTGCTGAAGAGAGACAAAAAGGATTCACACAGTAATAACTTCCACTTTTACCCACAAGCCATGCAGTCATTCATTCAGTCGGTCTGTCTGGTAGTCATCAGTCGGTGTTTTTATTACCTATGAGTAGCACCTTCATACAGAAGGTGGTCTAGAAAAGAATAGAAAGATTGTCCATAAGGCAAATGCTGCCATCTAGAGAGCGAACATACTGAAAGTGGTAATTTTCCAAATGAAATTAGAACAAAAATGATAGCCCTCAGATAGTGAGTGTGAAAATTTTTCAAGAAGAGATTATTCCTTTGAAGAAATCAGTATTTCTTTAAAAGGTGCTATTGAAAATTTATCTAATTTAAAATGAAAGCTTATTCTGCTAATAATTCTATACAGAAGGGCACCTATCAAGAGTTTTTAAAAAATGTCTAAGCAAGAATCTTTAAAGGTGATTTCCCTAAGGCTGTTTAAAATAATAGCATGATAACTAATTGTTTTGCCTAACTAAAAAAGAAATGAGTATACAGCTTTGTTTCTGTTTTATCTTGTTTAAACAAAAAAGAATTTGAGTTTTCTATGGTATATCTGTCAGTTTACCTCTTTTTCATACAGTGCAAAGACATTCTGTTTACTCTCCAAGGGATTCTAAAAGAATATGAACTGCAAAATTCAAACAAAGAGACAAATACAAAGGAACTGCTAAAAATACCTGAAAATCAAAGGAAAAAAGCAAGGATCTAGCATGTCTCTATATATTGCATATGTAGACACTTAAACAACTCATCTTTTAACAATGAATAACGCATATTGTGATGGCAGCATCCAATCTCTGCAGTTAGATATGCCCAAAACATTTCTAGTAACTCTTATTTAAATATGTATTTTCTAGATTACTGGAAAATAATTAAGTTCTTTCTTAAGAAATATTCAGGCCAGGCGCAGTGGCTCACCCCTGTGATCCCAGCACTTTGGGAGGCCGAGGCGAGAGGATTGCATGAGTCCAATAGCTAGAGATTAACCTGGAACACTGGGAGAGACCTCATCTCTACAATAAATCAAAAAATTAGCCAGGCTTGTTGGTGCATGCCTGTAGTTCCAGGTACTTGGAAGGCTGAGGCAGAAGGACTGCCTGAGCCCAGCAGGTGGAGACTGCGGTGGCCGTGAGCATACTACTGCCCTCCAGCCTGGGCAACACAGTGAGACTCCAACTCAAAAACTACATAATAAATAAATAAATATCCAAGATCATTTTACAACCTAAGCAATATGAAATGAAGCTATACATTTCTCTTTTTCAGTTACTCAGAATTTATCTCTGAAAATTTTGAAATTTAATATTGTATTGTAAATTTTAATTTTTTTCTGAGTTATACTTACCCGAGATATATGTTGATATTTGTGTATATAAGTATGTTCTGCTTGCATTCATATTTGTTAAATTATAAAAATAATGTACAAATTGAGATCTCTGCCATTTAAACTTGTTTAAATAGAAGTGCTCATGACTCTACTTATCCAGTAATAAGAATAACAATAATTATACATTCATTCAGCAAATACTTATTAAGCAGCTACTATACCTCAAGCACTATTATAGTGCACAGCTCAAAGTAGGCCTCATAATATCCCAGAGCAGTAAATGTTGTCCATTTTAGAGAAACTTACTCAAGATCTTACTGCATACAGATGAAGCGGGGGGGGGGGTTGAGTTTAGTCTCAGTTTATTTATAAATCAAATTTTTTAGTGTCATAATGTGGTGCCTCATGTAGTTACCCATTCCTACTCTGATGAAAGTTTTAAGAAATAACATTTTCGATGGTTTGTGAAGTTTTAACAGGTAAATATCAGTGTGGCACTTGGAAAGTTTATTACAGTTTGTTGAAAACAAATTCTTTACAGGCAACATCACTAGTTAGTAAAGTTTGCAAATCAAAATCACAATGAGGTACCACTTCACACCTATTAAGGTGGCTTTTTTTTCTTTAAGAAAATAACAAATGTTGATGAGGAAGTGGAAACAATTGAACTCTTATGCATTGCTGGTGTGAAGGTAAAATGGTGAAGCTGCTGTGAAAAACAGTTCAGCAAGTCTTCATAAATTAAGTATAGAATTCCCATATAATCTGGCAATTCCTCTCTAGATCTATACCCTAAAGAAATGAAAGCAGGGACTCAAACAGAAACCTTTATAACAATTTTTATGGAAACATTATTCACATCTGAGGTGAAAACAACCCAAAGGTTCATCAAAAGACAAATGTATAAACAAAATGTGTTTATTCATAAAATGAAATATTATTCAACCTTAAAAAGGAATGAGCCTGTGCCGGGCTCGGTGGCTCAGCCTATAATCCCGCGCCTTTGGGAGGCTGAGGTGAGTGGATTGCCTGAGCCCGCGGGTTCGAGACCCGCCTGGGCAGGCGAGACCTCATCTCTACAATAAAGCAAAAAAAATAAATTAGCCGGGCGTGGTAGCCCAGGCCTGTAATTCCGGCTACTCGGAAGGCTGAGGCGGAAGGATCACCGGATCCCGGGTTGAGGCTGCGGTGACCGGGAGCGGCCACTGCACTCCAGTCTGGGTGACAAGAGTGAGACTCCAACTCAAAAAAAAAAAAAAGGAATAAAATTCTGATACATGCCACAATTGAATGAACCCTGGAAACACGCTAAGTAAAATAAGAAATACAAAAGGCAAATATTGTATGATTCTACTTATATGAGGTACCTAGAATAGGCAAACTGATAGAAAGTAGAATAGAGGTTACTGGAGACAAGGGGGAAAGGAGAGTGCGTGCTGTTTTTTAATGGGTACAGAGTTTCTTTTGGAGTGATTAAAAAGTTCTAGAAATAGAGGTGATGGTTACACAAAAATGAGAATTCAGTAGTCCCTGCTTATCTGCAATTTCAGTTACCCATGGACATCCTCTGTCTAAAAATACTAAATGATAAATTCCACAGATAACCAATTAACAACTTTTAAGTTGCACACACTTCTGTGTGGCATAATGAAATGTCATGCCTTCCTGCTTCTTCCTGCCTGGGACGTAAATCATCCCTTTGTCCAGCAGATCCAGGCTGTCTACATGACTGACTAATTAGTCATTGGGCAGCCATCTCTGTTATCAGATTAACTGTCACGGTATCACACTGCTTGTGTTCAAATACCACTTATTTTACTTAATAATGGTCCCAAAGCACAAGAATAGTGATGCTGGCAATTTAATATGACAAAGAAAAGCTATAGGGTATTTCCTTTACTTGAAAAGGTGAACTCTCTTGACTTAATAATAATAATAATAATAAATCATATACTGAAGTTGCTAAGATCTATGGAAAGAACGACTCCTCTATCCTGAAGTTGTGAAGAAGGTAAAAAAAATTGTGTATAGTATACAATATCTAGAGTTAGGTACTAATAGCAGTTCCTGGCATCCACTAGGGGTTTTGAAAGATATTCCCAGAGGAAAAGAGGGGACTACTGTACAGCTAATGCTACTAAATATGCACTTAAAAGTGGTAAATTATATGTTACATATTTTACCACAAAAAAAAAAAATCTTTCAAAGACAGTAATGATATGAGTCCCATGAACACTGTAAGCCAGAAAGGAAAGACAAGTCATGTGAAAAGTAGGTGAAGATAAAACACAGTATCTTTCTTAACAATATTTTTTAAATAAGCAAATAAAGAACATTTTTGTATTTTATAATTTGAATAAAATGCACCCTTAAATACATAGTATAGCATAAATTTCTTATCCCAACTATAATTTATCATCCATGGATGTCAGAAAAAAAATATCCACTTTTGACAGCAAAAAGCAGACAAGATCAAAGAGAATGCATTTGGGGTGATGGTTTATATTAGGATATTATCCTTTGAGTTATTTATTTGAAGAAGGCAACACTAATTGACTTTCTTTAAAAGTCACTAAGCGGGAAAATCTGAAAATAATAGAGCACATTAATTAAAAACTTTTGTATTTTTAATTATCTCATCTTAGGCATTTAACACCAAGATCCAGGTATACAAAGCAATTTTTTCCAAAAACAATTTTTTATTAGAAGAAGTTTAACAATTTGACATAAACTGTGTTAGTATTCCTATAGAGGTAACTATAAAAATACAAAGTATTATGAAATATCCATGCCAGAGATTTCAAAAATTATGCATCCCTATGTTGCTCAATAAAATAAATCAATATCCTAAAATCTGGCACTTAATTGACCATCATACCTGTCTCCTGTTGACATCTATCTAGTTTTATATTTACCCAAGAAAGACTGATAGCAATCCACTGTTAATATTCTTACATAAAATTCACTATATTTAAATTTGCAAAATTGTTTTTTTCAACATCCCTTTCTTTTTTGTGTGTTTTTTTTCCTTTTCTCTGGTACTGATCTTTTTTGTTTGTTTGTTTACTATTTTTACAACTATTAGTTTAAATCCAGAATCTTAAAGGTTTAAATAAATTGTATCAGGTGAAAACAAACTTGATTTCATTTCAATTGAGAAGGATTCAGTTATGTTTACATGTCTTTAAAGTTCACAGGGATTAATATTAAATAATGTGTAATTACTTTTAATGCAAGTCTACAGGGCTAAAGAAAATTATGAAAGCCAATAGATTTTTTTCTGGACCCAATATATAACATTAAGTATATATTATTTATGGAAGTATCTATCTTAATCCTTAATTTATGCTTAATACAACTCTAGTGTGTAATGGTTAAGTGATTAAAAAGTACTGAAGTCATATTTCTGGGTTCAAATCCTACCTTTGTCACTTATTGTGTTACCTGGAACAAGTTACTTAACTTTCTTTGCCCCAGTTTCCTCATCTGTAAAATGGAAGTAATAATATATTGACTTCATAATACAATATTATTGTAAAGAGTTAATAAGGAACTTAGAACAGTAGAATAAGTAGTTAATAAATACTAATTTCATATTATTTATTTCATATTATTATTATTTATTTTATTAGTCCCTTATTAACAAGGCTAGAAACAGCCCACTTTATCACCAAATTTTTACATATACTACAATATGAAGTAAGATTCTAATTGTCTACTAAATCTTGATATTCTGGAGGAAAAATATTTCACCACTGGAAGTTTATAGTTATTAAAATTATATCAATGGCATCTAGGTAGAAACTTTAAGAGTATGTAACACTTGTTGCTTCTACTTAGCATTATAATAATTTTTATTTGAGGAAAAAGATTAAATTTCAAAGTCAAGACATTTTTCTTCATGCAGTCAAAGTGCACAAGGACTTTTTTTGTTAATAGTTCATATATTTTAAAGTCTTTTCCTTTGTAATTTTTTTTCTTTTTCTTTTTTTTTTTTTGTAATTACTAAGGCACTTTAACCAAAAGCCATTCTAGGGCCAATAACAGTAAACAGATGAAGCTCTGGTTTGGTTTGTAAAATACATGATGGTTAGTATGAGAATGAAATCTTAGGTAAAATCTCTTCAATTATAAGACATTCAGGTTTTGGTGTTAGTAAAGTTGATGCCTTCTACATACTTTATGACATTAGCATAAACCAAATATATTGTAAACCTTCAATCATTTTTCTATCCAAACAATATGTTTTACTTGCATATTTCTAATTAAAATGAAAAATATTGAGAGAACTTCAAGGTGAAAGTTTAAAAAAAAAATTAGCAAGGATATACTACCATAGATAGGACGTTTTACAAAGCAAAGCAAATTTATCTTTACTTGGGGCTTTCTTTAGGTGATTGACCAATGTTTTGTTTTGCTTGTTTCTGTGCTATGTGAGTTTAACGTTTGTTTTCTATCTATCATGATTTTGCTCTCCTCCCCAATGATAAACTCTGCCTTCTGCTAATAGAATCAGTTACAAAAAATTAACCAAGCTAACTTTTATTGGCTTGTTTTCTTGAACTACAAACATGATGAGATGAGATGTACTCCTGACCCCCTAACCTGTCAAGTCATGTCATATGACTGGAGTGATTGGAATCTATGGAAAGGTCCGTTGTCAAGGCATTGTTTAAAAACTAAATGAAGAAAAATATCTCCTCTACTGTGATAGAATAGTGAGTTATCCTATTCTTAGAATCTGGGTTAACATTTAGTTTAGTGTATTGTTTTGTTTTGTTTTGCTTTTTACCTTTACTAAGGTGATTTTTGTAGTTATCTAAAATGATAAACTTTTTTACAAGTTTGTATAAGATTTTATTTTCTTTTTCTTCCTGTACGTTTCATTTTTACTAAAACTCCTTTTAAAGAAAAAGTAATGAGCTTTTCTATATTCAAATAAAAAATTTTTTAGACATCTGGGTTGGGGGTTTGTGAGGAGGGAAGGAAGAAAGCAGATAAAATAACCCAATTCCAAAATCATCTAAACTGAGATAGAAAGTAGCAGCAGGAAATTAATACCAGGTTGTAAAGGAAAAAATGTTAATATAATGAAGCAAATGTTGAGCCAGCTGCTACATATGAATGAGCCTCTCTCCTAGGACGTGGCGGCCACTGTTAATATCCAAGTTGCCCAATCAGAATTGATACTCTTCCCAAAGTTCAGTCTAGAATTCACAGTAGTTGACACAGGATTTGGTTTAAGAAAATTTTAGACTTGCAAAGAACCACCATATTTGTTTTGTATTTGTCAAAAGTGATGGAATTTCTTCCAATCAACACATTTTACTTGAAAAGCTGGATCTTGGTATTTTTATATTGTTGTCTTTTGCTCATATACAAATATATATTCTTCTTTAGCTCACAACAAATCATAACCTTATTTCAATATGCTTTTAAAAAAAAAAACTTAGTTAAAACAGTTGGAAATGTGAGTAATGTTAGCATTTCTCTGCCTGGCCATGCAGACACAGTACACATTGAAGGAAATATATCAAAATTCTCCTTAGATACCTGTCAATCAACTAATTATCTATAATCATAATTACTTCCTGAGAATATCTGGTAAAGATACTCTAACTTTGGAAACAATAGTAAAAAATGGATAACAAAAAAGAAGCTAAATAGTTTTTCAAGACCCCCATTA
Organism: Carlito syrichta; assembly: GCF_000164805.1. Taxonomy (NCBI): domain Eukaryota; kingdom Metazoa; phylum Chordata; class Mammalia; order Primates; family Tarsiidae; genus Carlito; species Carlito syrichta. The sequence continues at coordinate 378,039 of NW_007246498.1, forward strand.
CTGGAAAAGATCATGATAATGTTAAGTTTAAATGCTTCATAGAAAGTTTGCCAGTGTAACTAGACTGAAAAGTAACCCAGGGATTTCAACAACATTGTTAAATCATTAGCAAGTTCTTTTGTCACTTGTTAAGAATCCACTAGCATGGGAAGCATATACATACTTGCATGCTTTCAACCTAAGCTCATCAAAATCTACCATTATCTGTTTTCAAATATACTGCACAAACCTCATGAGGACCAAGACTAAGGTCAAATGTGGTATTTCATCTGTACTCTACCCCTTCTCTGCCCCTTTGCTAACATTTCATTGAGTACAGTAAATAGTCAATATACAGTAAGTGTCAAATAATTGTTGATAATAGATTGCATATATCCCTTGATACATAATATATGGTATCATGAAATGCAGATATTTCAATTATTAAAAATGTACATCAAGTTCAGATAAAAGAGAACAAAGGGGAAAGTAAAACCAATTTTATTTTTTCTTATTAAGCTCATCTGGTATTGAATGTGCAAAATAAACTATTTCAAGCATTATATATAAAACACAAACTTTTCTAATCATAGAAATGAGAGATACTTTCAAGTTCATGGAAGTAACTAAGATTACCAAAGACAAGCGATCTCTTTGTTTTTTCACTACATCGTCAAATACAACACAAAGTTACTTAGAAAAATGTTGTGGTGGTATGTTGCTCCAAAATGTTGCCAGTTAGAAAATGCATTTTATCATCAGATGGGCCTTCCTTTCCCCAGCCTTCCTTTATCATTAAGAAAGACTTGTGTAGTATGATGCATTTTTCCAGAGAACAATGAACAGGTTAGATCAGCAACCGACTTTATCCACTGACATACAGGCTGACTGATGGAAACTTCTAACAGGCTTAAGACTTTAAGCCTTGGTACAAGGGTTTACATCAGACCCTTCACAGAAGAGGAAAGCCATTTAATCCTAGAAACTTGCTAAACTTCCTACAAGACAAACCAGAGATTTTGTGTATTTTATTAATTCCAAAAAACGAGTAAAATAAGACTTTTATACTTCTGTGTGTTCATATTTCTTTCTTTTTTCCTGTACTGGGAAAAAACAAGGGCTTCAGATCAGTGGCAAGTGGCACCCCAATTTCACTCTGCATTCTTCCTTTCCTATTAAGTGCTACTGCTTGCTTGGGTTCCTGACAATAATTGCTACCACTTCATTCTGAAGTGATGTGTAGGTTTAAAAAATATATAAGAGAGAAAGCAAAAGAAAATGCCGAAGAACACTGTGCTTATCCTCCTAAAAGCAAATTCAAAGATTTCATAATTTAAATAGAAAGTGACTGGAGCTCACATTGGCCCACATGCTTTTTATTAAATTATTGAAAGCTTTTTTTGCTCTGCATTTTTAAATTCTCAACCCCAGTGTATATTTTCTATGATTTTGTACTGAATGAGAAAAAACTCCCAAAAGATTGCATACCAAACAGCAGAACCTCCTGTTCTCTGAGATTGATGTATGTTTATAAGGAAATCCAGCATGCAATTTTCAAAACCTGCAGGTTCATTGTAAGTTAAACCATGTGGCCTCCACTCAAATCATTCCTTCCTTTCAAAATCACTCATCAGAGCTCCCAATTGCCCTCTTCCCTTGAATCTTTCTGCACTCATCTGCTCTTGCCAGGCCCCAGTTCTATGCCGGTGGAGTCCATCGAGTGGGGAACAGAGTGGACGCACCAGGCATCTTGGTGTCACCTTCTGTCACTGAGGCAATAATGCCTTCGCAAACATTGTACTTCATTTGTTTGTCTTTTATTCCTTTTTATTTTGGATAATGCATGTATAAATAGAAAAAGAAAATGTTCCTCACAAAATATAGAGCATGTTTTAAGTGTGCATGAAAACCACCTGGCAGGCTTGATAAAAATATAGATTCTTGATTTCGTTCTAGAACTATTGAATCAGAACATCAATGGGCATGTATGGATTTACATTTTAAATTTGAGAACTTCTTATAAAGGCACTAATATCATTTTTAGATCATTACAAGAGTGAGGAAAATACTCTTAAAAGGACACAGTTCTTTTCATAACAGAGCACACATATTTTGCAAGTGAACATTGCTGAACAAATTAGAATCAAGAATATCCAGCCTTTGGCAGATGTTAAAATTTTAAGTGCTGTATGTAATCAACAATTTAAACGTTTTGTTTTAAATAGAAAATGCAGCTTTTGTTTTATTACCTTTTTTTTAAAACTGTCGTCATGTAGGATCACATAAAGTCTGAAGGTCAATATGTCATCTTTTGAAGCAGGCAAAAGAAATACAGCGCAACTTAAGTAATTTGCTGTCCATTTCTAAAATATTTTGGTCAGTTCATTTTCCTCTACCCAGGGCTCATTCGTCTCAAGATTTGCACAGGAGCCTGCTAGAGGGCCTCAGAGTTATTAAGTGACAATCTAAAAGCCAATTTAGGATTAGCCAGGTTAACCAAGTGAGCGCAGGGTTTTACTTTGGAAAAGCAAGCGGCCAGCAGCTCCGCTGGAAGTGAGGACTGTGAGGCTGAACGGCCTCATCAGCGTCCTGGGAGCCGCGCGCCCCAAAGGGCGCGGACGAGGTCGCGCTCATCAGGGAGGGAGGGATTCACTGCGGCTCAGGCGACACCGCGCCTGTGCCCGCTCCCCGCGCCGCCAAGGAGCCGCCACATCAACGGCATGAATATTGGATGAGGCGCTCCTGTGTATCAATCAGCACTTTCTAGGGGAGCTTGCCATAGAGTCTTATGAGATAATCACTCCAAAACCACGTTGAAGGAGGGTGCACGTTTGGAAGTGTCAGAGCAGAAATCGGGACCTGAAAGGGTGCTCTGTCTCAAGCCTTATTCCTTAAATACCAGAATGTATTTACTTTGTCCCCCTTGAGACGGCAGTGTTTTCTTTGCAGTAGAAACAGAGAAGGAAAGCTTATGATAGATGCCTTCATGTTTTTGTCGGAAGTGTTATTTCTTTGAGTCGAAGACCGTATTTCCAAAGTGAGCCTACCCCTTCAGTGACTTACAGTGTCGCAGAATTACATTCGGAAAGGCTCATTTCCTGGGGATGCTTGAGAGCATGAGGGCATGGCTCAAAGAAATGCGTTTGTTTGAAAATGGGAGACCAAAAGCTTTTCCTTCGAGGACGCAGGGGTATGCTTTTGGAAAGTGTGCGCTGTGCCTGTGAAAAGTTATCTCGCTCCTTGAACATTTCTGTAGATAATACCAATCTCACAGAAGACAGGCAGCCCTAAAAGAGCAGGAGCATAGTCAACCAGCAAGGATGGCATAGGATTGTTATAAGAGGTAGTAAGTGGGACAAATGATGGTTTGCTAAAGGATCTAGAGTCTCCCTACTCTACACTGTGGTTCGGGAATCAGCACTGCCGGCATCACTTGTGAGTTTGTGACATGTGCTGTACTTTGGGCCACACCCTAGACTTTCTGACTCAAAAATCTGCATTGAAACTAGATCCCCATTGTGGTTCATATACACCTTAAAGTTGGAGGTGCTTTGCTCTAGAAAACTACTGTACCTTCCATGAGTTCCAGGACACATTTCAGATTTTATTTTGTAGATAAAGGTTAAAGAAAGATTTTGAACACAGGAGTTATTTTAGAAAAAGTAGTAAGATATTTTGTATTAAAATTTGGATATATATGTATATATACATGCGTATATATACATATGTATATAAAACTTATTACAATGATTAAAATCTTTCAGAGTATTAACAGCCATGTAGGATACTTGAATTAAATATTTAAATGTCATACTTTATTCTATACTTTCTTGTATACTAATTTCTAGAGTATCAGGGCTCCTTGCTCCTAGTTTCTGGAAGCCTACATGTTTCCAGAAATGTAATTCTCAGGCAACATTTTTATTAACTAGCAGTTCAACAGAGGCTTACTCCAGAGATGATGAGGTCACAAAGAACATGTTAACCTAGTCACCACCTAAAGGAACCTATCGGAATTGTGAATGCATCATGAAAAGCACCAAGTAAAATGGTAAGATGGAGAAGTTGGAGAGAATTTGCGAGAGAGAGGCGGGGGGGGGGG
>NW_007246498.1:382139-411336 GCF_000164805.1 Carlito syrichta
TGGGGGGGGGGGGGGGGGGGGGGGGGGAGAGAGAGAGAGACTGATTTTTGACAGAAAAATCACCCCAGAACACACACAGATGTCCTCCACTACCCAAATTCTGCTTATTCAAATTCAATAATTTGATAAATTCCAATAGCCAGGGATGCTTGCAGTAACACAAAACACTGGGTAGAAGAGAGGAGGTGGTGAAGGGATAATAACCAGTCCCACTTACCTAGAAGTTTGTTGATAGAGAATTAATTGAGTATCAAGAAAATAATTTGCCCCAGCCATCCTTTCTTTACGAATCATAAGGATGACTTGTTACAGCACTGAATGTGACCCATAACTCAAGAGTGTGAGCTTACTGAGCTTTTAATCTCTAGCTTCTTTTCTTCTGTGCCTTCAGTCCTTTCCCCATGAGACTATCCTCTCTTAGTTGGAGGTGAGCACAGCAGGGCCAGGGTTGCCTGATGGATATAAACCTGGTCCTTAACTGTGGATAGAGCTGGTGTGGGAAACCATCCACAGAAGACTGTTATCTATGCCAATCACACCTCCTTTAGACACTGAAAAGAACAATTTTCCTGACTCAACTAACATGCCATACTGATTCTCTTAACCTAACTGATTCATGTACAAGACTGATTCTCTACAGACAATGATAGCTAATCTAACTAAAAATACATATCTAGCAACAGCACTCTTCCTAAGTCTGCTATCGTAGTTCCATAAGCCTTACTTTGTTTAGCAGTCATTCTTGTAGTGGCCTTCTAAAGACATATTTCTCTGATGGTGTTGTACTACAAGAAACAGTTTAGAGACCACCTGAGAAGCTGTGTCATCCGAGCAGACTACTTAACACCTCTTTGGGCTTCAGTTCTCTCATGTATAATATGAGGATAATATTAATGCCTACTTCATAAGGCTATCATGAGGATTAGATGGTGTGTTTGTGTGTATGTATGGTATGCATATGCATCTACAATACTTGGCACATTTACTTACTGTGTTTCGTAAAGATTTGTTGTCATTATTGTCAAATCTCAGTTCCCCAAATATTATTAACACAACCTGTTGATAAGAGAAAGTTGAGTTTATTGCTAACTGGGTAACACAATCTCAAGAGAGAGCTTTGACAGTGTTTTGAAGGAGGAACAAAGCAAGGTCAAATTGGAAGCTTGGTTTATAACGTGCTTTTCAGTTAAGAAACTTGATTAGAACTGGGTGAAGATTAGGATACAATTGTTCAGCCCTGCTTTTGATGCTTTCCTTTAAAGACTTTGTTTGTCTTTAGGGACGTTCCTGTAATGAACAACCAATCCATTTGTCTGGCCAAGTTTCCTGAAATAGTAGTCATATCCATGCGAACAGCAAATTTGGGGATGGTGAAGATGGAGAAGGAGGTGGTAGGTAGTTTCAGTCCTCAGTGTCAATCTACACATGTGGGAAGATAGTTTTGGTTGTGGTTATTGTTTACTCTTCTTCATATTATTATTATTGCATTTCTCTGAATAAGAACAAGTTAGTTTACTACCACAATATCCAAATTACTAGGGTAATCTGTTTTTACTCGCAATCACCTAGGATACATGAAAATCTTGAGAAATTAGACAAAACAGAGAAAGTTGCTGGGAAGTCAGATCTGAGTAAAGCCATATTGTGGGGAACTCCAAGAGGTACTGGAAGAAGATAGAGTGGACATAATGAGTAGTGAGATTATATCAGGAACAAACTGGGCCTACAGCACAATTTTCTTTACCATATCATCCTTTCTTCAACATTTAATTGCTTACATTGGGTTTGATTCATAGATAACAAGTTTCAGCCATTGTATTTGTTTTGTTTTCTTTTTCCTTTGTAGTCACTGGGGTATATGAAAACTCCTTTGCGAAAGGCAATGCACAAAGCCCTATTAGAAAAAGGTATGACACTTGCAGGTAGATATGTTTAAATATATTAAACAGAGGTAACATAGCTACAAGTAGAGGGTAAGTGCTTTGGACCCAAGTGAATCTGCCTTCAGACTTTGTTTCTAGCACATACTAGTTGTGTGGCCTTGCACATGTCTTTTTACCTCCCCAAACTTTTCTTTCCTAAAATGAGACCGCGATATCTACTTGCAGAGATATTTTTTAAATAAATAATTAAGCAAGTAATTTCAATAAATTATAGCTATAATAAATAGCTCAGATATATTTTAAATTGTATAGCTTATATCTATATATACATTCTTGCTTATGATGTAAAACCATATCATTGTATGTAGTTGTGATTTGTATACTATATAAATACAAATTCATAATTGCAATACCTATATGCTATTTTTATTTTAAATAAAACTGAAATCTTCTTCTTATAATACACTCAACATCACAGAATTTAGTTTTACTAGGCAATCATAACTGATGTATGCGCCTAAAATTTCATCTATCTAGCTAGTAATTCTATTCTTATCTATACTCAGGGTATTCCATTTTAACATCAGTTATTGTCATTCATTTCCTCAGATAATAATATTTGCTTTTGAGCTTTCTCCATTTTCAGAATATTACAAATTCTAGACTACTAAAAAAATCTGAAATGATTCCAAAGAATTTTTAAAAGGAAAACTTATTTGGGCTTGTAACTGATTATTTATAGCAAATAAACACAATGTCCACAGGCTCAACTAGAAGAATTAATATATAAAAGAGATTTCAAAGGATCTAATAATAAAATCATTAAAAGGCAAACTACAATTCTAATGTCAGATTTTACTTGGGGGGGATGTCTTGATGTTAGGTAACAATATGCCTATGTTTGTCATCTCCTATTTTTATTTGAGATAAAACTTTTTCCGAAAAAGATTTATGATGAAAAAGGATGAAATTGGCATCCTAAAAAAACTGGCATTTTTTGAACATGTATATTATGTTGAAACTGAATAGCAATGGTGTTTTTTCTCCTTCTCTTCCTTTTCATGAAAGGTGCCCAAAGAGCCCGTACATCCAGGTAGCCTTCGGATACAGTGTCAGAGAGCCCCCATTTCAATCACTCCTGGATGATGAATGAGGTTCTTTTTCTAAACAAATAAGCACTTCAGAGGGTTACCCTTGACAGGGTTGTTAATCCACACAGCCTCCCTTATCACTACAGAATTCAAGGGCTGAAGTTTTACAGGATCCCTGCACTGCCTGGCTCTTGGACAGTTGTCTGGAAGCTGCATCATGGCCCATGGCAACACTTTTCAAAGAACAACCAGGCTTTGCTCTTCTCTTCAATGTTTCCTCTGCTTCCAGATTTGGTTTTCAGCTAACTTGGGATTTTTCTCTTAGAAAATTCAAATCATTTGTATCATATATGCAGCAAGTAGTTAATATGCTTCATTAACATGGATGTATCTTCTCTCAGGAAAAGCAGCTTGTCAACATAAATTCTTGTTTGCGCAAAGAAAATAAAAGACAGAGAGGTTAAATGAATGGTGATGGTCTTACAAGAGCAAAACTAGAAATAACAGTCGCTGGTTTCTAGTATATGAAACACAGAGACAATCTCCATCTCTTATCAGTTATGTATAAATTTCCTACCAAAACTCTCTGGCTCTTGACTTTGCTTTCATTGACATCTAGACTAAAGGTCAGCATTTCTTTCACATTCCAGAAGCTATTAGGAATCAGCTTCAACTTATATTCCAGTTAAGAATTGATGAGTTGACCTTAATTCAATGAGGTTCAACAAATCTCTCAGTAGCATCACTCAAAATATTGTGTCCAGATGATGGTGAAGTCAGGAATTCTTTAGCTAGCATATACTCTCTTGATATTTAAAAAGTATTAGTATATATTTTTTCAATAAAAGTAAGTTAAAAACCAGTTTGCCTCTGTAAATGATTAGCAGGCACTTCAGACCTCCCCCATCCTCTCCTGTTCTTCCATTCCCACAGTGCAGTACCACAAGAGATATGTAGAAATAAAGAATGCATATTTTTTATCCTAGTCACAAGCCTAATGTCTTAAAAGGTTTAGGAGAAGCATGTGACAAAGCCTGTTTGAAAAGCAGAGCATAATGTGTTTTCAGTTTACAAATTATAAAATATTCAAAAGCACAGGCTAACACCAAGGAATTGGTTACTGCTAGGTATCTGGAACTGTTTTTTTCTTTCCTTTATCTGCTTGCTTTCTATTTTTTCCCCCATTAACAGCAAAATGCAAATCAAATGCAAATGAGATTCCTTAGACCTAGAAGATAGGAAGGAAAACAATTGTGCCAAAAAAGAGAAAGAATATGGGGAGTCCCAATGAATGATTATCAAACAACTTGTTTAATCATAGGAGTTTTTGATTGACCTCATCCTAGAATGTTTTTTTCTGATTTGCACATTGTTTGAATTTTAAATCTTACAACCCTATAGTTAAGCAACACATACTTTTCTATATTTTGGTTTTAATTTCCCACACAAAAAGCCAAAATATTATAGTTTATAAACATGACTGCTCAGCGAAGATAGTTTGCTACATTGTTTGAATTTGAATTGCTGCCTAGTAGATAGTACACAAAATGGGCAATCAACTCTCATCATCCTGGTAAAGTATGTCATTGCACTTGTTAAGAAGAAAGAGCTAGAATATGCTCTATCACAATGATATTGTGTTTCTTAATACTCAGAATCTGTGTGGGTAGCAATTTAAGCCTTAAATTGGGATCTACACACTTTCCTAAAGATTCAATACAAATGAAAGATGAAGTGGGTCATATGCAAATTGCTCCAGAAGATCCTAGTGTAGCAGGAGAACCCAGTGTTTTCATGCATACTCATCAGATCGAATCGAAAAGGTTAAAATCTTAGGCAGGATCAAGTCTATTGTAATGCTTACAGAATAGATTCACAGAATACCCTTTCATTAAATTCCATGGCAAATTTTTCAAAATATTTGTATTTATTACAAACTCGTAAAAGGGAAGACAATGTGTAGAATCTCAGCATAACTAAATTAGTAAAATATCACAAGCAGAGAGTTAAGCAGGAGTCCCAACCTCTCCCAATCCCTACCCCCTCAACCCTTTATTTTGTGGTTATGTCATACTTTTCTTAGGTCATCTTCAATCTTTATGGCAAAGAAAATGTCATAAGACTGTAGTATACAGTGATGTGATGATAGTTATATATATTTAAAAAATCTGTTAAACATCTCTTTTACCTTACTTAAAACTCAATTTGGAAGATTATCATTGTTAGAGCTCTACCATTTCATCTCTTTATGGGTTTTCTTATTTCAACTAGTAGATGAAAATATCTTACTTCTAATGTCAAGTCTAGAAACTATTTTATAATACAGCAACTCTATTAGAAGAAGAAGAAAATACTTAATTTTACATATATTTTAAGCAATGCCTCTTGTATCAAAATGGATAAAGTGCTGCTGAAAGATAGATGTTAGCGCACCTAAGCTAAACATACAATGGAGACTCTTAAAAGAGATTATATAAATGAGGGACAATTCAAAAGTAAGTTTAAAAAAATGAATTAGAGAATTTGTCCAGTTCCAAATTCTTTGGATTCAAAGGTTATGACAAGAACTTGACTACCTTTTTAAAAAAATATAAAGAGAGGAAAATATTTTCAGGAAAAGGTGATTTTTAAAAATTGAAGTAGAGAAGATGAAAATTAACAAATTCTTATAAGTATTGGAAAATATTTCAAAATAATGTTTAAAACAAATTAGAGTCACCTTAGAAGTAGCTGCAAGTTTAGAGCCTTCAAGTTTTGCTATGAAAATGAAAGGATATCTTATAAGATACTTATCTTTGCTCTTAAGTCTTTCTATAGTCTTTAGACTTTATTCTGTTGGATAAACTAAGTTTTATGAAAAAAATTACTAGTTTCTTTAAAGAATTACTATCTGTCTCTAGTGAGTTTACTTATAGTCTCTTATCTTTGAGTAAATAAGTGATTGGATAGTTATATTGCCATAAATGACATTTTTCTGAGAAATTACAACTAAAGAGAAAGCATTGAGCTTGAGGTGTTCAGATAGAGGTGTATTCCTTTCCAATAATCAGGCAGATGCACATCTCAATTGCTGTTTATTTTTACATATCTATTGACTAGGACATTCTGCTAAGGAACAAACACAGCAGCATCCATGAGAAAGCTATCAAGTGTGATGTAACTGCCCCATAGAGAGATTGTGTCCCTTGTTTTCCTCCCTCTGTTATCTTGCTAGACAAATCTCTCCAGCCTTTAATTGCAGCCTTGACTGTGCAATAATTAACAGTTTGGGTTGAGAGTAGGGTCTTTAAAAAAAAACAACTATGTAATAGATTAGACGTTTTCAATATATACCTCAATTTAAGTATGGAATTGATTTGTAAAATAGAAATTGCTTGGCAACTGTCATTTAATGGTCCACTTGGACCCTGCAGGAAAGCATTTTGATTGACTGAATATTCCTTAAAATATATGCATGAAGTTGATTTAATTGATATCAGAGTCATTCAACATTTATCATTAGAGTCAATCTATGTAGCTGGATAGCATGTTATCTTTTTTTTTTAAAGATCAACCAAAGGAAAAGAGATTCTCTCTTTGTAGTTCCCCCATGATAAACATTAACTCTTGCATCAGAGACAGTAGGCTGAGGGAAGCCTCCCAGCCCAGTTTATAGTGTACATGAGGTACAGACTGCTACTGAGAAGCTCCGATTAGAAAATTCCCTTTAATAATGAAGTCAAATAAACTCCAGATGAGATAATTCACTGGGTTTTTATGAGTTACACTCACATCTAATGAGATTTTATTATAGGACAAAGTAAAGTAGATGAATCAAACAAAAACATTCTCCAAAATAAAATGAGAAACTGACTTCATAACATACCTCTGTCAGACCTACTTTGCATGCAAAACGCTGTGAATCCTGGTGGAGGAAGGAAATGAGACAAAACAACAATGACGACAACAACACCCCAGAGTCATTCTCATCTCAGTGCTTTGATTCACACTGCTTCTGTGACCCAGCAAGTCCTACTTTTTTTTTTTTTTAATTAGAATCTCACTCTGTCACCCAGGCTGGAGTGTAGTGGCACAATCACACCACCACAGCCTCGATCTGCTGGGCTCAGGTGATCCTTCTGCCTCAGTCTTCCAAGAAGCTGGAACTACAGGCACATACCACTATGCCCAGCTAATTTTTTGATTTATTGTAAAGATGAGATCTTGACAAGTTGCCCATGCTGGTCTCGAACACGTGGGCTCAGGCAATCCTCTCACCTCAGCCTCCCAAAGTGCTGGGAGAGTGAGCCACCATGCCCAGCCTAAGTCCTACTTCTAAAATGTAAAGATCTGTTCGGCGAAAGCAAATACCCATCTTCTTTCGGGTAAAAATAAAAAATAAATGCATGCAGAAAAGAAAATAGCTTATTTTTACAAAATAATTTAGCAACAGCAAAGTAAAACAATAATTTTCTTAATGAACTCTTTTTAGTGGTATGATGATAATATCACAGGATGTTTATTCCAAAGGAAGTCTTCATATAGCGAAGGTTTATTTTCACAAGAAGAGCTATGAAATTATATCTCATCATACATATGAAAATTTTACATTTGATTCAATGTGTTTTCCTATTATAAAATAAAATTGCATTTTGAAAGTAATATATAACTTTTATAACTAAATTTCTTTCTAGATGTGTATGGGCACACTTGTGTATGTATATGTGGTCATTTATGTGTATGCTAGTTGATTGAGTTTAGAGAACATAATAACTTTGGTTCCACTTAGGAGAAAACCTAAGAATAAATTTCTTTTCATCCTATCTTAAACTTGAGTTATACTGTGAAACTGATCTCAACTTTTCATCAAATTTGTCCTTGCTTGAACAACACCCCTAGACCTAGAGCAAATAAAGATGGGTCAGGTGTTGGGTAATGTAAGAGTTTAAGTGATCCCTTCTTGCTGACCATCATAACCACCATTTGAACCACCGTTGGCTTCAAGGACCATGTGAAACTGGGGTTTTAGAACTTAAAAGTGCCATGTACTAAAAACGCAACAAGTACAGCGTCACAATTTGTTAGGCATGCTTAGGACTGGCTACCTAATTTGCGGGACTCAGCGCACAATGAAAACGTAGGGCAACAACAGAGCATTAAACCAAGCACTGGGTCCTCTTGCTTGGGGCTTTGTGTGACTACCCTGGTCACATCACACACATGTGAGGCCAGCCCCAGGTGCTGCAACTTGTAAGAAAGGAAGAGCTTAATTTGCTATGAGTAACTTCTCCATGCTTCACATTGTTTTCCATCAAATAGTCTCAAAGCACAAATCTACATCCGCATTGATTGGATATCCATTCAGAACCTTTTACCTGGCCTCTGTTTGTGTGGCTTCATATCTTTATGACATGGAATGAACAGCTTGGCGCCACGTTGCTGTTATCCATTAACCATTCCTGTTTTCCTAATCATCTTTGACTCCATCTTTCTCTGTCCTATCTGTTATTGTCTTCGGAAAAGAGATGTGAGGTTTCCTTAGCCTGTTCTGGTTTACATGACATGATTTGTGTATCTGCCTACAAGAGTTTCTCAAATGAACCCTGTGCATTATCTTCTTTCCCCAGCCCCTCCTCCTCTGAAGAAAGAAGAAAAAGGTCATACATCTGTAAAATGACAGCACTTATGAAAAATGAGAGTTTGGCCCACATGGCTCTCATCAGACACAGACTCATCTGCTGTGCCACAGACTCTGCTCATTTCCTTCAGAATCAGACTGCAGTTAGAAACAGGAAACACCTAATAAATTGCCCAGTCTATCAAATTAACAAAGCATAAAGAAACTCTCTAGGTAATCAATGAGTATTGCTTACTTAAAAAATGCAAGTGTCAAGCATAAGGAACCTAGAAATGTAACCATACTTTTCTCTATAAAACAATTTTAAGATGTCTTCCTAACTTTAGAAATGAAGAAGTGTACTCAGAGAAGATATGAAAAATCAGACATTCTACCTAATTTTCTGTCACAGGTAGACTTAAAACATTTCAAAAGCAATGTAAAATTTGATCATATAATCATTGCTCTAGGATATTTGGGCATCCACTTTTAAAAAGCAAAATAAATAAAATATACAACAGTCATACAAGTGTTAGGATTCTCAAGGTAACTCCCTTTGTGTGAAATTAATCAATTCAATTTTTTGAGAAAAAAAAATCTCACTATTATGAAAATATTTTATCATAGCAATATCTAATTGCCAAGAGTTGCTTGTTTTCAGTATTCTTGCCCAGAGTGAAATCAGTAATAAACCACGAAGCAAGAGGAAACTTTTTTGAGCTCTATTTTGGGTTAGAAAAATACAAGTGAATTTGTTTGAGAAAAAATATATTCTTATGCAATCATAACCCTTTTCATCCTACTCTTATCATTTTTCTCTCCATGAAAAAATAGAGGGAAACAGTCTAAAAATACTTTGCCCTTATTTCCTTTAAAGTCTTTGAAAATCTAATCTCTCTAATGCTTACATGCTCTTGGAATTATTCTATCCTTAAAACAAGCTTCTAGGATAAGGTCAAGAAAATAACTTCAGAAGTGACAAATATAATCTCTTGAATTGCTAAGTCTGAACAAACTCATTAGGAAGACAACTTTTATTTCAAGACAGAATTCAACTGCTCTGTCCCTCAGAAGTAGCACAAAATGTTTCTACCATCACTCAAAGATATTTTACTATTCAAATCAAGGGTGCACATCACCAAGAGAGAATATGGAGATATGGAGAGCGTATCCTGTGCATGAGTGACCCCTTCAGGTGCTATGTGGAAAAGGCTATTCTGTGCACCAAGTAGGAAGTGTCTCTTTCACTCTCCCACTCTGTGCACAGAATATATAAAAGCTAAGAATTTTCAGGGAAAAAAAAGCTGAGAGAGAAATTCATTCAAAAGTTCTCTAGGAATAACAATTGCGATTTTTCACAATGAAGAAAATGCTTTAACCAATGCATTTCATATACCATTCATATATATATTAACCACAAAACATTTTTTGAATACCACCTGCAAGGAATTATGCTATAAATAAGGCAACCATAGTAGTCAGAATACAATGTCAGGTTCCGTTTCAAGTAATTCATGTTCTGTCCCTGTAAGTATAGTAGAATTTATCCATATATATCTGGATTTTTTCCCAGAAAATATGGTTATGAGAGATACAATAAGGCTTCATTCCTGCATTTGGAATTTGGAATGAATTACAAACTGCATGAAAAAAATAAGTTAATAATTAAGCTAGATTTGTCAAGAAAAACAATTGCATAATCCTCATAGTAGTGAATAAATGTCTGAAGTTACCTGAACAGTGGACTGGCAAGAAAAAGCAAGTGTAAACATCCCTCACTATATGTCCTGGGGATTGGTTCCAGGACAACCCCTCACACCCCGACCACTCCACATGGATACCAAAATCTGGGCATACTTAAGTCCCGTAGTCATCTCTGTGGAACGCAGATAGCCCAGCAGAACCAGCAGATTGGAGAAGTCAGCCCTTGATATACAAAGATTTCACATCCTACAAATTCTATACTTTGGAGCAGTATTTGGTTGAAAAAAATCCGCATGTAAGTGGACCACGTAGTTCAAACCTGTGTTGCTCAAGGATCAACTGTATTTGAAGCTGCAACAGGTTTGTCTCTGGGAAAACTGTAATGACTTTATAGTTGGAATAAAGCAGAATGATCGAGAATTCAAATGCTGAAGTGGGAGATAGTGAACTGAGTCCAACTCAAACTGATACATTCTGGGCATTGCATTCTATAAGATGGGGTCATAATGATGTCACTTCTGACATAATGATGTAAATCTGGAAAGTGGTAATACCTATCTGTAGGCAGGTAGAGAACTTGGACCTCGTGCAGCAGTAAAAGAGGGAATGAGGCCAAAGTGGCTGGAAGTTAAATATAGAATTCAATGACCTGGAATAGAAGGAATAGTGATGGTAGGGCCCAAATGGGCCAGGTGTTCGGGACAAGATTTTATCTTGGATGGTACTGGACTACAAACTACTAACCATGGGATCCATAAGAAGTTGGCTGGGGAAGAGGCAAACTCTTGCTCTACCATAGCTCACACACTGAATACCAGATTCAAAGTTTGGGGCAGCAGAGTGATTTTCTATCCCTCCTTTGTTGCTAGATTTTACGGTCCCATACAGGCACTCAGAGATGACTTCCATTGTCTCAGTAACTATGCCAAATATTGGACAAAATGAACCAGTGGGAATGGACAACAGAGGAGATTTGATTTGAGTCTTTGAGTAAGGGTGACATTTTGAAAAGAGAGCAGAGAAATATGAGGTTTTCTAGGGGAGAAATTGATATTGCATGATGTATTTGTGAAGCAACATAAATATGGTTGTTGGACATTCTGCCAGTCATCAACCTCAATAGCCAATGCTTTTATATATGAATGATAAATATATAAAATGATTATATGATACAAAGATTTCAAAGGCTTCCTGAATAACTTTAAAAAATTAAATTGCATGTCAAAATATGGTTTGTATATCAAACAGAATTGGACATTATTTAAATACTTTAAGAAAATCACAAAACTATAACATTAAATTTAGTACACCATATGGTCTTGTGTGCTTGGTTCTGTCCTGCTATCATCTGTGTAATTATTTTGCTCAACATATAAAGAATTCCTCATCAAACATTTTGAATGGCACAGAACTAAGCAGCTTATGTTATACACTAGATGGCCAAAGTAAGATTAAAAATGATCTTGATAGGCATAAAAATAACCCCAAACTACAAATATGAAATTGACTATCACAAGATATAATATACTTTTTTAAGTTAAAAAATAATTTAATATTTTAGATGAAAAATCTCAAAGTTGAAAAAGTCTAATGAGCCTACCTTTATTTGTATTTTTAAAGCAATTAAAATAAAAAGCAGTTTGTGGTAGAAGTAATAGGCTGTGACATATATAGATTTTATGAATGAATAAATACATAAAAATTGACATAAAAAATGAATAATATTGGAAAACTTGTTCTATTAGCTAGTAAAATATAATATAAAGCTGCAGTAATAAAGTGGATATAGTATGCATAAAAATAGATCAATAAATCTAAAAACAGAACTAGAGACAAATTTAATCAATAATTATGGTATTTTAGAGCATTAGAGAAATAATCATAATGGAAAACTGGCTACTTATCTCACATCACAAACAAAAGTTTTTACATAAGTGAAAAAGCTATAAAAATACTAAAGAAACACAGAAGAATATTTTTATACTTCTTTAGGTGGGAATTGTTTCTTTAAATTGAAATTAAGATGAAACAACTGAGAAAAATCTTCACACATTTGAACACATAAATATTTAAACCTGTATTTCAAGATACTATAAATGCAGTTGAAAGGTAAGCAGTAAACAATAAGAAAAACTATATGACATATTTATAAAAAGTTAAAATCCATAACATAAAAATCTTATAAAATAGATCAGTAAAGTACAAAAATGAGCAAAAAGACAAGAAAAGGTAATCCACAAAAAAGAAACATAATTATAACTAATAATTATTTTTTAAAAGATGCTTAACTTAAAAAGTCAAGTAAATGAAAACTAAAACAAGGTATTTTTCATATGCCAAAATATCAAAAAGACAAGAAAAGGTAAAACTAGTGCACAGTGTAACATAAATTTCTGAAGTGATGGAAATCACTTGCACGTGTTGCCTACTAGTCACAGGTTGATATTGAGCTAGTGAAATATGACTGGTGAGACTGAGAAACCAATTTGTAAATTTGATTTCATTGTCATTAGTTTAAATTGTAATGGTCACTGGAATAGACATTGGAACTGTCTCCATTTTGAACAGCCCAGCTATATAAAATAAATGAAGTTTTTGAAGGTCTAGGAAAACAGTGACAATCATACCCTGTGGTATGAGTATAAATGAACAGATTAAAAATATATATTTAGCAAAAAACAGTTTGAATGCTTTTAATGTTAGTACATTAGTATTCTCTCTGGTCTAGCAATTCTATTTCTAGAAATTTTTTCTTATGAAATACTCCTATAAGAGTGCAGAGTCAGCCGGACTTGCTTGGGGAGGCTGAGGTGAGTGGATTGCCTGAGCCCGTGGGTTCGAGACCCACCTGGGCAACTTGGCGAGACCTCATCTCTACAATAAATCAAAAATTAGCTGGGCCTGGTAGTGCGCACCTGTAGTTCCAGCTACTTGGAAGGCTGAGGCGGAAGGATCGCCTGAGCCCAGCAGGTAGAGGCTGCGGTGGCCGGGAGCGGCCACTGCACTCCAGTCTGGGCGACAGAGTGAGACTCCAACTCAAAAAAAAAAGAGTGCAGAATCATATACTATTAGTTTTATCACAGCATTAATACAACAAGATTGTCGATCAATTAAAGATTAAACTATTGGACATATATGCAATTAAATAGAATATAGCTTTAACAAAATGAGTTTGATAAGCATACTGTTATGGAAAGATGTTTGGAATGTGTGGTTAAATGAAGAAGCAAATTAATCAATATGTAATTTATCTTGTAATTTTTCATTAACCAGAATATTTGATTAGTAAGATTAGAATATATGCATAACATTCTGATATATCGCATCACAAGTAATACATGTCTATCGCAGGTAATTTAAAAAATACTTAAAAAAAATAGAAGAAATTTTAAATACTCATAATCTAGTCACCAATTGAGAAGTTTTATTAAAATTTCAATGTAGAAATTACACTATAATACTATTCTGTATTTTTCAACTAAATCATAAACATCTTTCCAAATCGATATCAACTGAAGTTATTTCAGTATTTCCATTATGCTTGTTACAATAATTTATTGAACAACCTTGAATTAATGGATACCTAGTTTTTCCTAATTTTCTTCTATTAATATATGCAACACTAAGATGACTACCCTTCTTGTCAAGTAAGTGCATGTGCTTTTAATTGTTTTGGGATAAATCCTTGGAGTCAGAAAATCCTATTTTAGGTCAATAATTAAACTCTTTTTAAAGCAAGGCCTACCATTGAATTATTCCAATCAGATAGTCCCAGTAATAGAAAAATATATTATCTAGATTAGTAAAACTCCATAAAAATCTACAGACATTGACCTTTTGAGTCACTCATTCTACTGCCCCAAACTAATTCTCCTCTAGGAGTCTTAAGGAAATATTTGAGGCAATATTTGCAACTGAGACAAATTATTTTGTTGCTATGCATTCCCTCTTTCTTTTTTTCATGACTTTTTCTAGAAAAAAATTAAAATATTTTTCAGTAAAATCCTAGAACAGGCTGAGTTTCTTCTACCTCTGTGGTGAACTCCTGGAGACAAAAAAACAAGATTGTGACTGAAGAAATACAGTCATTTTTCCCAGGGTAAAAAAATATGTTTCACAGACAGAATGTGTCATCGAGCAAATCTTCTTATGGTCCAGCATTTCCCTACATCTGAAGATAAGAAGAGAAAAGGAAACCTGAAAGACAGAACTTTGATCACTTGCAAGAGAAGAAACTGAGATTTCTCTACAATTTGTGTCAAATGCTTATACAAGGAAACAAGCATTCCAATGCAGACCAATGCAGTCAATGAAAACACAATATTGCCAGTCACATCTGTCAAGGTTTCCACCCATTTTTAGAGAAGAAGAAAAATATAACCAACCTCATAGGTTGCTTATGTGTATTTTGTGGACTATATGGTCAAATTACATTAACTATTAATTTACAATATATATTTCTCACTTCATTGTACAGGTTCAATTATCCCTAGCCAAACTTTCTTATGTGCTATAGTAAATTCCCAAGTAAAAATATCTATCTCGAATTAATATCTGAATGAGGTAGAAATACTATTATTATTTAAATCAAGACTATGTTTTAAAAAATTCCAGAACAAGTAAGCATCACCCCTTATAGAATGCCCCTTAAGAAAAATGATTTCTATTAGCAGATACCACGTATTGCATAAAAACACTCTAAAAGCGCTTTATCTATTCCTGTCATTTACTCCATTTAGTCTGAATTGGTTAGTTTATTAATTGAAGCAGAGTGCTTATGAGGCCAATGTGATAGCATCAACATCAATTAAACCACAAAGATTAAATAACTTCAGTTTCCTCTAGGTCCAGGAATGTGGGTGCACGTATACAGAACATAGGCAAACACACACACAGTACATAAAACCAACAGGGAAAACTGAGAAAATTGTGTCAGTAATTTAATGTAATCCATTATTATTTTTAGACAAAGCAAACCAAAATATATCATGCTGATGTGTTTTTCTGGTATTAAAATATCTTAATTTTATTGTAAGTCAGAGAAGTAACAATCTGAAGTAAAAATTAATTTGAATTATAAACATCTCAAAGAAGTATAGGTTTATTCTTCTGGGTACTCACAGTAACAATACTAAAATGTTTTCTGTTAGGGACCCTTAAGAGTCTAACTTAAAGGAACCTAGAATCATGACTTGCTATAAGCATAACAATTACTTGCCTCTTATTTTTGACAGCAGGACAATTTTGGTAGCCAAAATACTAAATAGTGTTATTAAACGTTAAACATCAAGTCTGGGGCAGCCACTGTTCAATACATTGCCCACATTTACAATCCTCACAACTCTATACAACAGAGGGAAAAAAACAAAGTAACTTGTCCAATGTTGTACAGTCAGTATGAAGAAAAACTAGGACTGAATCTCAAGTGGGTCTGACCTCAGAGCCTAAATTCATTAGCTGCTACATTATATTGGCTCAAAAAGATATCAAATACTCAAATCACAGCATTTTGTCTATTCTTGATTTTTTAACAGACTTTTTGTCTTATACAATGGATAAATTTAGATTTAGCTCTTGTCTCAAATTCATTGGTCCACAATACTTTATAGCTATATTTTATTATTCAATGTAGAAAGATTATTATTGAATCGATAATATTCCTAAGCAAATTGCCTATATTATCTAAACTCCTTTGTGGGAAAAGGCACAGTAAAAAGTAACTTCATACATACATGCAAATATCTGTGAATATTTTTCTTTGCTAGAAATGAGACAACAGAAGTGGGGAAGATGAGCTTGGGAGTTATTGAAAAAGGAGACTTCAAGCCCACAAAGTAAACATAGCAGACAGAGAAAAATGGTGCAACTACAAACCCTAGCCTGGGCCCTCCCCCTACATCAGTAGGCAGGGAATATTCCCTTAGTTATTAAGGGAATTGCCTTACCATATAGGGACTACAAAGGAATGTCAGTACTGTGTAATGCCAGTATATTCATTACATGCAAGTCTTTCCTGAACTTCTCTGAACAGGTTGATATAGAGATGTCCCTTGTCCAAGCACACATTGGTCCCTGGCAACCGCTGTTCTTACTCCACAGATGGCACAAAGGAATTCTGACTGAGGCTGGAAACCAGAGACCAGCCAAGGGTCAATTCCCAGGGCTGACCTTTCTGGCATTTTCCTGCAAAGACTTTCCATTTCCCTGTAGGGAGCACTTGACTTCCAGGACCACTCCCAGCCTCAAGGAATGTCCTCACTCCTGCCTCTCTCCTCAAAGTGCTCAGGTGTCTAGAAAAAAACATCCAAAAACACAGGTGGCATGCAAACAACTTCTCCTTTTTTGCCCTCTAAATAAACTTTCCCTGAGCACACAGTGTCTGACTACAAATCTGAACCTGGGAGAAAATAGGAAAATAAAGGCAAAAAAAATTAATTTCTTAATTGTCTAGTCCACAAATAATGTGCAGAGGCAAGGAAAACAACATTTTTGCCTCTTTTATCTCTGCCACCATGACCTATTTTTTCATTTACTCTTGCTTTATAGCTCATTCTTTGTCCATGTCTCTCATGTTTTCATCTCTTATCTTACCAGAACCTATGTCCTTATTTGAAATATTGGGGCTGCAAAGGACCTGCATTGGGGATATGGCCCTAGCTTAAACTACCTTGAATCTGTAGAAGTATTTGCCAATAACTCTACGGCTTTTAAGTTTTAAATTGTGTATGTGTGAAATCATTTTTTTCCAATTCTCAACAACATTTGGCAAAACTATCCAAACAGACTTGAGGAAATTCCAGCCAAAACACTTCATCCCTGACTCTAACAAACATAGCAAGCATACAAGCGGTATTCATAATTCAGAAGATAAAATAACCACTGCAATGTGCATAAGCTAGTTCTCTGACTTTGTAAGACTTTCTTCAGTCACAGTTACATCAATGTATTCAAGTTTCCAAGCTCCTTAATTGTTTAACTCAGCCAAGTTGTAGAGTGTTACAAGGAGAAGCTGCATTTAACAGATGTTCGTTTCACGGAGCTCCAGAACATGATAAATTATGATAAATTAATTTGCTTGTTTCAGAGTTTGACAAAGCAGCTCTCAGAGCTTGCCCTGGTCTGCGCTAAAGGAGAGGAAGAGTGAAAGAAACAGCAGGTCGGGGTCCCAGGAAAAAGACTGTCTCCTGACTCTTGGTAAGTGACTCTGTCACATAAAACTCACGTCGGCTCTTAAGTGGCCAAGCCAGATGCATCCCATGTGCCACAAAGGCCTCTTTTTTCCCTGTTCAGTTATTGTGTCTATAAATTCAGTGAGCCACCTGTGCAATGTGCTCACTCAGATGAGCCCCAAAGGAAGCACTCACATATCAAGGCTCGTAAAACACAAATCCTTAACTGTAAAAACCGACACTTTCATCCTCTCCAGATTACATCTATATAGATTTTTTTAATGAAAAAGAAAGGGCTCGTTTTTTTCTTATAGAGAAATGCCTGTGTGTGATGATATATAATTAATAATTGCAAATTTTAAATTTCTACTATTGTAAAGCTACCTAATTTTATTCTCTTTTGAATTTGTATGTCAGTCCATGGTTAGAACACTCATCTCTATCAATAGCTCATCAATCAGTTTAACCATGAAAATGACCCATACCATGTGCCTGACAAACACCAAATATAGAACCAAAAAAGGGGTGAAGATAAACTTTAAAATTAACTGAATACATTTTTTTCTCCTTTCAATACTCTTTCAAACTAGTTTTCCTGACAAATCTGTTGCTTACTGGGTGAACCTAATAAAGAATCCATTCCTCTAACTTGGTTCTCCTCTCCAACAATATTAGCCAAACATTTTAATGTATTTAGCAACATTACGAACATATCTATTTTAGTATTTTAGCTGGAAGGGTTGTGATTATTTATCTCTCACCTTCTTTATATTGTAAACTTATAGCAACAGTTTCTAAAGGTAGTGGAAAGGAGGTGAGCAGATTAGTTAGGGACCTCTTTGTATATATACATTCACCCTCCCAGCACTTCCTCCCTGTCCAAAAAAACTAACAGCATAGGAAGGTGGAGAGCAGAGAATAAAAAGAGTTCATGTATAGTTTTACAAAACTCTCCGCTGTAAAGAGGAAATATATTGCATGCACATTTGGTGCATATCAGTACCTGGCACATCACAGCAGATGAATGAACTCTGAATAAATGAGGGGAACAAAGTAAAGCAAGACCTTTCCATTCCATGTTATGTAACCCCTGTTGCTCTCCTGGCAGTGTCCCGCTACTGTCAATTCCTTTCTTATAGTATTATGGTAAATGTTCTGGGTACGCTTATGAGTGAAAAAATGTGGTACTCAGGACTTTGTTTCTGTGATAGGTCACTGAGTATTATAGATTCTAAATCCATCCAAGTTGCTGCATAGTCCATAA
Organism: Carlito syrichta; assembly: GCF_000164805.1. NCBI lineage: Eukaryota > Metazoa > Chordata > Mammalia > Primates > Tarsiidae > Carlito > Carlito syrichta. The sequence continues at coordinate 400,847 of NW_007246498.1, forward strand.
TTTTGTCTGTCTTTATGGCTGTGTAATATTCCATTCAAATAAGTCAGCACTAATAATACCAAGCCCATTTTGCCCAACAATAACAACAAAATTATTTTGATATATTATTTTCAAGTCAACATTTGTTAATTAAACCAGTGTGGGAAGAGCAGAGAAGGTGGTAGTTGATGTTTGGGGGAAGAAAGGAAGCAGTGATGATGCATCGCGGCAAAGCTAAGGTAACTTATAAAAGGCAGAGAGAAGCGCCATGGTTTAATGACTTTGTTGGCCCACAGATTCTGGCATAAGAATCAGAACATTTACTTACCTTTGAATATGTGCTTAACAGCTGAACACAAGTTGCCACACTTCACCATTGTCTTACTGATAAAACATTGGAAGTTATCAAAATGTAATACCTATTTTAGATGAGGCAATGAATACATCTTTTGTGACACTCCCTGGCTGATCAGGACCAACTCTCCTCCTTACCAGAAAGGGAGGGAAAGAAACAGATGAGATATTCAGTCACTGAAGCTAGTTAAATTTCAGAGTATGTAGAAAAGAATTAGCCTTATCCAAAGAGAGATCTGGCCTTTGCCCTTGGCTGGGGTGGGGGAGAGGGAGGTGGTGGGAGGTAGGAGTGGTGATCTCTAGGAAGAGTGTCTTTGTTTACCTGGGGGCTTTGGACCACACCAGATATTCTAACAACCTGACTTATGATGGGGGCTTTGGGCAACACAGCGCCCTTTCTATCTCCAGAAGGGCTGGAGACCAAAGGTCAAGACACTTGGGCAGTCAAGTACATGATTGGTCCCAATAAATATGGACACAAAGGTCAGGTGAACTTTCCTGGTTGGCAGTACTCAGTGTGTGTTCTACACCATTGTCATAAAAATAACACTGTTCTTGACTCTTGAGGAAGTTTATTGTCTAAAACTCTCCTGGATTCTGCCCCATACGTCTTTGCCCTTAACTGGTTTTTATCTGCTGCTGTCCCTGTAATAAACTGTAAATGTGAGTAAGACAGTTTTCAGTGAGTCCTGAGTCCTTCTAGTGAACTATCAAACCTGAGATTGGTCTTGGGAACCCTTGGACTTCTGTCAGAAGTGAGGGAAGAGGATGGGCGGTTCCCTAACTCTGTGCAGGGCTGCTCTGATTTTTTTTTTTTTTTCTTTTTTAGAGTCCCAGATTCTCAGGCCACTGCAACATAAGAATTATTTCACATTTCAAGAGATATATATTATGGAACCAAAATAGCGAGGGAAAAGTGTGTGAGCATAATTAATATTTTTGGAATCAGTTTTATACTAATTGATGTTTTATAAACAGAGGAACTTGATTACCTTTCTCCTTAGTGTTTAGGGTTTTCTCATTAAAAAAATCAAAAGGAAAGAAGAGTCAGGAGAACTTAACTATACTTATAATTTATCAGGATTGGTTTCAAAGTGGCATTAGCACAGGGGCAAATCAAAGCCAGTTTTTCCAAATAAATGTTGTATGTCATAAATTAAATTGCTTCATTTTAAATACTCAGCACTATTTTCTTATTGCCCTAATTTAAGTAAGTTCACACTTGTATTATGAAACCATAAACACCTCTTACACCCTCCCATCACCACAATAAGAGAATCTTGAGGAAGGTGACAGGAAACATGACCAATGTAGTACACATATCACTAGAAAGACCCACAGACTTGATTCCCTGAACTTGGCAGGAATCACAGCTGTGCTAAGATTACATTTCCTGCCTGCCCACTAAAGAGTAACAAAATAATCTTGCGCCTTTAAGCCAGTTACCCCTAAAATCCAGAAAACATTCATCACAAAATTGTTTGTCAAGAGCTTGAGTCTGCTTTCCAATCCCCAGTTCTCATAGCTTGTTACCTTGACAAGCTAGGGTGACAAGCATAGGATGGAAAGAATGATAAGACTTGGAGCAAAAAGAACTTGATTTTAAATTCTGTCACTTAGATTTGAGTGAGCTTGAGCACATCGATCGACTTCCCTAAGCCATAGGTTCCTCGGAAAAACAAAATCTATACCCTAATAACAAAATAAAAGCACTTCGAAAACTCTAAGGTATGACTGTCGAACTCTAGTGTATATTGAAATCACCCGGAAAACTTGTTAAAAACCAGAAGGCTGGGCCCCACCCGCAGAGTTTCTGATTCAGTAGGTCTTGAGTAAGGACTGGGAATCTGCATTTCTGTAAGTTTCCCTGGTGATGTTGATGCAGCTGGACAAGGAGTCACACCCTGAGGATGACTGCTGTAAAGTACTATACAAAGGTAAGCAAATAACATGACTATATGACCAGGTGTCAAAGCAGATATTAAATAGCTCATTGGAAAAACAAATATTCTGAAATAAAATACAACCCATTGCTTCAGGCTGCAGCAAGACTGAGCACAGCACACCACCTCAGTAAGCAGAAACATTTCAGATCACCACAGGTATTATACCTCATGAGGTGGTGACATTTTCCCCAACCAGACACTGCTGTACTCAACAAATTGAAAGAGGGGAGTACTTCAGACACCCAATTCTTCTTAAAGTCTCCAGATACTGCTTTTCTAGTAGAGATCAATTATATCTGCTTAGGAATTTGCCTTTATTTTTGGTTTCACTTTTTAAATCTTAAATCAAGTTTTGATCAAGGATAATTTGGACTCAGTATCTAATAGAAATTTGTTAAATAGCAATATCCCTTTACACATAACAAATTGAGAGATGTCAAGCTTTGGTAATGGTGGTGAATTGTAATTCCATTCCCTCTCATCTAGTTCACTATTATTAAATATAAAAACACAAAAATTATAGTCTTGAAACTGTTGTCTGGACAAAATTCAAAAATGTTATTTAAAACTTGCAAGAACACTGGAAATGTATTTCTTTGTGGCCAAAAAAACCATATTCAAGAACAACAGAAAATATGATGCTTTGAGAAATGGGGTTATTATTTACAGCATTTATACATACATATCTTTCATGGTAATGTTGATATTAGCACTTTCTTCTTGTGTCTCTCAAAATAACACTTCTCTTTTCTAAATGGATCCTCAATAAGAAAGTTCTGTTAAAGTGATCTTCTCACAACTATTTCCTCTGTCGCCTTAAAATATCCTTGGGGTTCAAGTCTTCATCCCAGAAAAACTGCTTTAGTTTGCTCAATTTGACTGCAAATCATTATTCTGCAACATGAAAATCTTAAGGCATTTTATTAAAAGACCAAAGTCTTTCCCTCCCTCCATTAAGCTTCAGTGCTGTATCAATATATTTTTACTTCAGCTTTACTTATCAAAACCAAACATTTATGAACATGCTGTAGTCCAGAACCTGGGACCACCTTCTGAATCAGTGTTCTTATTAATCATCTGGCTTACTAGAAAATGTTACGGGAGTATTTGTGCAGAGTAAAGATAGATCAGCTAGTATGTGAGAACTAGACAGCATTTCTTCTGACATCACCAGCTGGCATAACTGAAAATGAAAGTGATACTCTGTATTACTGTGTTGATGTAATGAATGCTTATGAGCTTCTTAAATCAAATATGTCTTAAACTCATTAAGTCCTTTCTCAATAAGCCCCTCAATAGCCCTCTCCAAACCTTTCTAATAAATACATATGGGGGAGTCCTCATTTACCTTTGTTTGATGTCTTACTAGAATATTGATATTGAACATCGACATAATTAAGGACAATAAATGGACTCAAGAACTAGTTCTTCCAAGGGAAATGGGGAAGAGGGAACTATGAATAGTTATGCACTGCATACAATTGCATTCCAAAATCCACACAGTACTCCCTTCTATGCAATATGATTGAAGTTTGGGCTACCTACCATGTTTAATAACAGTAAAGACTTCAAATTACTGACAGTTATCATATTGAATTTCCAAACTTAATGTGCACTCATACTTATTATAAAATATTTACATTTTATTGTGAATGCATAAGTAATTTACAATTCCAGCAAAATGTCCATGTTGTCATTCCAACTGCATATATTATGGGCATTCCATTTGACTTATCCCTAACATGGGTAAAATAAGCAACATATAACCTTGAAGAAGTCTCAAATAAACTATTTGATAATGAAAAATGACCTAATGATGTGATAAGAAAAATACATCCTAGGAAATATTTAATAAGTTTGCTGAGCACAAAAGGATAAAGCACAAAGGCAACTGAATCATAGTCTTAGTGCAATAAAAATAAGGGATCTGTGCTGTCCAAATCCATGATAAGTGAAATAAGGCATGTTTTCTTGATACTCCCTCCCCATTTTCTCAGGCTCTGAAAGAAATATGTTCAAACAAGCTTAACTTTTTATTGAAGAACTGACAGCTTGTTAAAGAGCAGGTGCACCCTAGCTAGATTGCATCCACTCTTTCAAAGTGCCCTAAATTTTGAGTTCTTTTTGCATGTGTTGGGGGGGAGAGAGGGTAACTAGCATGGGGGTGTTATGTGCTGTTAGCTTACATGATAAACACAATGCAAGGTATTTCTCAAACCCTCTATCACATTAAGGTATATAAATGACCTTAAATTTCATTCTTCCTTCATAATAAGGAAGTCAATCACAATAAATAATGTGTGGACTTTCTTCTCATTTTTTTTCAAAGTGTGGGAGAAAATATAGGACTATAAACATCCCCAAAACCACCAAAAAGAGTAGAATACAAATCTTAATGGCACATTTCTCTTCAACAACCTTAAAAACTCTCAAAGCTTTTGGACAGTTATTTTGGAATTTATCTTTATCTAGTAGTTCAAATGGCCCAATGTTACTGAATGTAGTGAATGTTATTCTACTATGCACCAAAGCAAAACAAAACAAAAAACCCTATACGATACATGCATATTATGTAAAATACATAAATATATACAATTATGTAAGTAAAGCCACACATATATATGGTTTTCTAATATACAATATAGGAAGACTTCACTTGCACTCATTTGTTTTATTGGTTTAAAAAAATAACTGTTGAACATGTAGTAAGTGTCAGGCACTAAATATTAAATAAAGGTATTAGACATGTTACCTAACTTTGTGAACCTCATACACTACTCAGAGAGTTTCATAAACAAATTACAATGTAGTACAAAAAGTGCTCTATTAGAGTTTTTTTTGCATTTTAATACAGATACAAAACAAGAAGTAGATCAACTGAGTTTTCCTGAAAGTTCCGGTACCGTTATTTTACCTCTGTGTCTAGGCCTTTCCTCCATAGCTCATCAACCTGTGATACCATTCTCACACTCCAACTGTTCCATGTGAAAGTTAGCTAAGCGTTTTAACTCAGCCAATCTATAAACTCCCACCCCTAGCAGCAGTTCATTATCATTACCAAGTTATTAAAAACTGTCCCTACCACAAACACAGCCACCTATCAGTGAACAAAGTTAGTTCAGCTGCTCCTCTAGGGCACATTAAAGCAAACATAAACATTTTAAGTAGGCAAAGTGAGAATGACATTAGAAGTCCCTCACTCAAAAGAACAAAAGCATTGGCACAAATGCCTGAGGAGTTTCCTGTTAAACACAGATTTGATATACACTGAGCACTTAAGGGACAGGATCCAGGCTCTAACTGGAGTACTGTGGAATCAGAAATGAACAAGACCCAGTTCCTGCTTTATTTTATTGATATTAAAATAAAGAAACAGACATCGAGACATCCTGTATTTGTAACAAAATGGTTATCAGCAAATTTGACTATACATTTTTGTAAAAATCTCCCTTGTTAGCTCTTCAACTACCAATTTGTAACACTGAAGATGGGTTTTTAACAGTGACAATGAAAAATTATAACAGTGGGTGGGTAGTAAAGATAGTTCTTAATCACTTGGGTTAAAACATTCTTTTTATAAGGAAAGCCAATAGTGTGTGAGAAATTATAGACTGTCAATGGCATTGACTAAAGGGAGTGCTTTCCAGTATTATTTGTCCTGGAGCATTAGCTCCAATATTGGTCTTTCCAGTATTATACAAAATCTCCATTCTGAGAGATTCCTTGACCAGTTCCTAGATTAGTTCCTGTTCCTGTGGACTGGATACATTTACAATCTCTAATAAATTTAGGTGGCATTATTGCACTTCAGCAGTAAGTCTCTAACAATTACCCAGAATGGTTTTCAAATTCAAGGTTAATTCATGCAAGTTAGGTAAGTTTGAAATTCTGCATATTACATTTTATTGTATTATCACTGCTACTTTAGAAAGGAGACAACTAGTATTCACCAATTCTCATCAAATTCATACCCTGTCATTAGTTTGTGTTGAGTTCTTTTTATTTAACATGGTGGGAAAACAGATTCATTTATTTATTTTTGGTCATGTACCATTGTGATTCTTTTTTGTCTTCCTTTCTTTCTATGCTACAGAAAGGTAAAATCATTGCACTATTTCTAAAACACCAGTACTTAGTTTTGGTTCAGTCATTTTGGAGTGTCTCCCAACCAAGAAAAGAGAAGAGTTCTTTACCCTGAGAAAATAGCTCCCCCCTCCCCACAACAAATCCTGACTGTAAACAGAATCCTGGCCCTCTGTGACCTTGGATGCTGCCAGTCACACGTGCATGGAGCATGGGAATCCTCTTGGCTCCAGGCCTCACCTGCCGCTTCCATCACTCTGTGGTCGCAGCGCCTCCAAGCAGGCAGTAAATCTGTCAGTGGGGCCTAGTACCAAACGGCACCGGTTCCTATCTAGCCTTTTAAGACAATCCTCCAGGCGATTTCTTTCCTTTAGATTGACATAAATGCTACACTCAGAAAAAGACTGATACCAAAATCTTTCATTAAGTTGCTTTTCTTCTTTAAAAAATTTTATCAATAGAAACCGATAAGAACAAATTTCAAAGAGTCATCTAAATGTATCCATACTTGAAAAATCAAGGACACTCATTTTGTTTTGGTTTGCCTGTAAATGCTGCCTAGTGCCTGAAGAGCTGGAGATAAACTGAGAGATATATTGAGAGAGGGTCACTTGGCAGTCAGGTTTGAAGGCTGGCCTTCTGAAACTCCACAACTACTTCAGGCAAAAAGCCTGTATTTATCTACCTTCAACTTGGAATGCTGCCGTTTCAGCTTCCTTCTCTCCCATTAGTTCCAGTTCAGTGCCAGTATCAATTATGTATTTAAATGGAAAGAGTCACAAAGTCATCTGACATTGGGTGGAATGGGGAAGGGAAGGAGACTCTGCTTTCTAAATGTTGTAGCCATTTGGACAATAGCAGGATACCAAATCTTACCACACATCATATAACTATGTACTTTCCAAAAAATGTATTGATTTGTAGTATTTTAGATATAGGAGAAGGTACATCCAAAAGAATTTTGGGGGGGAGGGTGGGCCCCTTGTAGTACAGGCTTCCCCCACTAGGAAAGTGTTCATTGGTATCAGCTAGTGTTGTTGTGAGAGGTGATATTTGGCTTCAGTGAATTTTTTCTAGAGATTCTTTCAACACATTTGCCCATTTTATGATCAGTGATCTAGGAGTGCACCTGCCCACACTGTGCTGAGTGTTTGGCGGTTTTTGACTAAATGGCATGACCCCTGTACCCTACCCTCCCTGTACACCCAGTCTCGCCCTGAGCGACATTTTTGTTTGTTTCACAAGAGGAAAAAAGTCCCCAATGGGAAACGTTTTGATGATGTGGAAGAAGTGAAACAAAAATGGCAACTGCCCCAAAGGCATCAAAAGTTGACAAATTCAAAAACTGTTTTGAGCAGTGAAAAAAGTGTCTTGATAGGTGTATTGCATCAAATGGAAACATGTAAGAATAAATACACAATTTTTTATAAATAAATTCTGAGTTTTGGGGGGGGTTGCCTCATATACCTCATACTTAAAATAAGTTACATAGTGTGTTTTCTCTTTATAGATGCATTTTTTTTAATTAATCAATGTTTTTTATTATGGTTTTGTGGGGTACAGTTAAGGGTTAGGTGTACAATTACGTTTCATTCAGGCACCCTGTTGATAAGAGGTGTTTTCCCATCCTCAGAGAGATATTTGCTACTATTAATCCCATCCCCCCATAGTTTACCAGTACCATCAGTCATTGTCTTATAGTATTACATTGGGTGTTCAAGGTCCATTATATGAATGAGAACATGTGATACTAGGATCTTTGTTTCTGTGAGGTGTCACTCAGTATTATAGACTCTAGTTCCATCCAGGTTGCTGTGAAATTTCTAATTTTGTTCTTTTTTATGGCTGCGTAGTATTCCATCGTGTATATGTACCACATTTTTTTAATCCAGTCCTCTTTTGATGGGCAGCATGGTTGTTTCCAGGTTCTTGCTATTGTGAACAATGCTGCGATAAACATATGTGTGCAGGTATCTTTTTTATAGAGTGATTTGAGTTCTTCAGGGTATATTCCCAGCAGAGGGATTGCGGGATCATATGGAAGGTCGATTTTTAGAGCTTTTAGGAATTGCCACACTGCTGTCCACAGAAGTTGCACTAGTTTACACTCCCACCAACAGTGTAGAAGCGTTCCCTTTTCACCACACCCTCTCCAGCAGCTGTTATTTTTTGAGTTGTTGATAATGGCCATTCTGACTGGAGTTAGGTGGTATCTCAGTGTGGTTTTGATTTGAATCTCCCTGATTAGTGAGGTTGAGCATTTCTTCATGTGTTTGTTGGCTGCTCGGATGTCCTCTTTTGTGAAGTGTCTGTTCATATCTTTTGCCCATTTTATAATGGGGTTGTTTGTTTTCTTCTTTTCGGTATGTTTCAGTTCCTTGTAGATCCAGGATGTTAAGCCTTTGTCAGACCTAGAGTTGGCAAATACATTTTCCCAGTCTGTAGGCTGTCTCCCAGCTCTCTTGATGGTTTTTTTGGCTTTGCAGAAGCTTGTCAGTTTAATAAGGTCCCACTTGTCTGTCTTCTCTCTTATGACCTGTGGGTTTTGGGTTTTGACAGGAATTGGATGCCAGTTCCGATTTCCATGAGGGTATTTCCTTCCTTTTCTAAGGTTCTTATGGTTTGAGGTTTTACATTTAGGTCTCTGATCCATTTGGAGTTAACCTTTGTGCATGGGGATAGATAGGGGTCCTGTTTCAATCTTCTGCATGTGGTCAGCCAGTTTTCCCAGCACCATTTACTGAATAGGATCTCCTCTCCCCATTGGTAGGTGGTGGGGGCTTTGTCGAAGATGAGTTGGTTGAGAAATTGAGGTTTTGCTTCTGGAATCTCAATTCTGTTCCATTGATCTATATGCCTGTTCCTGTACCAATACCAAGCTGTTTTGATGATTGTAGCTTTATAGTAAATTTGAAGTCTGGTATTGTGATGCCACCTACTTTGGTTTTTTTTGCTGAGAATTGTTCTGGCTATTCTTGGATGTTTGTGTTTCCATATGAATTCCTGTGTTGTTTTTTCTAGGTCTGAGAAGAATATTGTTGGTAATTTAATGGGTATTGCATTGAATTTGTAGATTGCCTTAGGTAAGATGGACATCTTCACAATGTTGATTCTTCCAATCCATGAGCATGGGATATTTTTCCACTTGTTCGTGTCAGCTTTGATTTTTTTGAGCAGTGTTTTGTAATTTTCACATCTCTGGTTAGGAAGATGCCAAGGTATTTCATTTTTTTTGTGGCTATTGTGAATGGAATTGTGTTTTTTATTTGGGTTTCTGTTTGTTTATTTTTGGTGTAGAGAAATGCGATTGTCTTTTGTACATTTATTTTGTATCCTGAGACTTTGCCAAAGGCCTTTATCAATGTAAGGAGGCTTTTGACAAATTCTCTTGGGTTTTCAAGGTACACAATCATATCATCTGCATAGAGAGATAACTTGACTTCCTCTTTTCCTATTTTATTGCCTCCTCTTCTCTGATTGCTCTAGCCAGGACTTCCAATACTATGTTGAACAGAAGGGGTGAGAGTGGGCATCCTTGTCTTGTTCCAGTTTTCAGGGGAATTGGTTCCAATTTTTGTCCATTTAGGAGTATGCTGGCTGTGGATTTCTCATAGATGGCTTTTACTATTTTGAGGTATGTTCCCCGTATGCCTAGATGTTCAAGGGTTTTTATCAAGAAAGGGTGCTGGATTTTATCAAAAGCTTTTTCTGCATCTAATGATATGATCATGTGGTTTTTGTTTTGACATCTGTTGATGTCTTTAATTACATTTATGGTTTTACGAATGTTGAACTAGCCTTGCATCCCAGGAATGAAGCCTACTTGGTCATGGTGGATGATTTTTGAGATGTATTGCTGAGTCTGGTTTGCTAGGATCTTGTTGAGAATTTTAGCATCTATGTTCATCAAAGATATTGGCCTGTAGTTCTCTTTCTTTGTTGGATCTTTACCTGGCTTGGGTATCAATGTGATGTTGGTTTCGTAAAATGATTTGGGGAGAGTTCCATCTTTTTCAATCGCCTGGAATACCTTCAGTAGGATTGGTATCAGCTCCTCCTTGAATGTCTTGTAGAATTCTGCTGGAAAGGCATCTGGACCAGGGCTTTTTTTTGTAGGAAGTTTTCTTA
>NW_007246498.1:411907-424352 GCF_000164805.1 Carlito syrichta
GGATGTGGTCAGTCTTAGAATATGTTCCATGTGGTGATGAGTAGAATGTGTATTCTGTGGTCTTTGGATGGAGTGTTCTGTAGGTATCAAATAAGGCCATTTGGTCCAAAGTCACATTGAGGTTCCGGATCGCCTTGCTGATTTTTTGTCCTGATGATCTGTCTAGGGTTGTGAATGGGGTATTAAAGTCCCCAGTTATGATAGTGTTAGAGTCGATATCTTTCTTTAGTTTTCCAAGAAGTTGCTTTATGAAAGTTGCACACCTATGTTGGGTGCATATATGTTTAGGATAGATATCTCTTGTTGATGGATTGAGCCTTTATCATTATGTAGTGGCCTTCTGTATCTTTTTTGATTTTTAATAGCTTGAAGGGTATTTTGTCTGAAATTAAGATCGCTACTCCTCCTTTCTTTTGTATTCCGTTTGCCTGAAAGTTTGTTTCCCATCCTCTTACTTTGAGTCTGTGGGTGTCCTTTCTAGTGAGGTGAGTCTCTTGAAGGCAATAGATTGTTGCCTGATGATCTTTTATCCATCTTGCCATTCTATGTCTTTTCAGTTGTGCATTTAGTTCGTTCACATTTAGGCGAATAATTGAAATGCAAGAGTTGATCCCTGTCATAAGGTTCTTACCGAGTTGTTCCTGTTTGTTTGTTGTCTTTCTTTGGGGTTTGGAGTTGGTTCATGTGTGTTTTTAATCTTTTGCCATACTCTTGTGAAGAATGCTGTTGTTCTTTTTTCTTTTTCTTCTGTGTTCAGTACTTTCTTAAGTGTTGCTTGTAGAGGTGATCTGGTGGCAGCGTAGGTTCTTAGGGATTGGATATCTGGAAAAGATTTCAATTCTCCCTCACTAATGAAGCTTAGTTTGGCTGGGTAGGTAATTCTTGGTTGAAATTGTTTCTCTTTTAGAACTTTGAAGATAGGGCTCCAGGCTCTCCTGGCCTGAAGGGCTTCTGTGGATAAATCTGCTGCTATTCTAATTGGTTTTCCCTGGTAGGTAGTCTGGCCTTTTTCTCTTGCTGCCTTTAGGATTTTTCCTTTTATAGCTACTTTGTTTAGGCGAATTATTATGTGTCTGGGAGTTGGTCTTCTCATTTGTTGTCTTGCAGGGGTTCTCTGAATCTCTTGTATTTGAATTTTTTCATCTTTAATGAGATGAGGGAAGTTTTCTTGAATGATTTCATGAAATGTTTGTTCCAGTGTGGCTTCTGTTTCTCTCTCTGCCTCAGGAAGCCCAATTACTCTTAGGTTTGGTCTCTTGAAGTGATCATTCATCTCTTGCAGGTTTTGTTCTGTCTTTTTGAGCTTCTTTTCTATGCTCTTGACAGTTTGGGTTAGTTCTGTATTATGGTCTTCGAGCTCTGAGATTCTTTCTTCTGCCTGACTGATTCTGCTTTCCATGCTTATTGTCTGTTGTTCATTTCCATCACAGTATTCTTTACTGCTGTCATTTCTGACATCAGCTCTTTCCTATGTTCCTCTTCTCTCTCCTCAATTTTTTTAATTCTCTTCATTAATGTCTTGATATCTGGGTTTGTTGCATGTAACCAGTCATTCTGTGGGCTCCTCATTGTTTGTGTTCCAGAATCTGTTTTCTCAGTGTCTGATTTCCCAGGGGTCTGTGTGAGACCTATATTCTTCTTTCGGTTTTTCTTCATTTGTGTGGTTTTTCCCCCTCCCTACTTTTTCCTTCCCTCCATGTCACCGTCTTCTTTAATTCTGCTATTCAGGGGTAAAGGGATTGGTTTTACTTCTGTTTGTTCAATCTCCTATTCTTTTCGTATGTCCTCTTACTTTGTTCAATTCTGGAGTTGCACTGTAGGTTGGAGGTGTTCCTTTTTGCAGTTTTGAGATTTACTTAAGGGGAGAGCTGTGATTCAAACTCTGTCTGCAGGTCCTGGTATTCGCTGACAGGTGTGTGGATAATGTGGAACCCACTTCCCACTCTCCTGGAATCTGTCCGTGTAGTGGGGCTGTAGGTTTACTCCCTGAAATAAAATGTGGTTAGCAGAGGGGAGAGAATGGAGCAGATAGTGGGTTGAAGAGGGGAGTGGAGAGATAGAGGAGTAAGGGGGGAAACAAACGAGTGTGCCAACAAATAGAGAGAGAGGCCTATACTGAAACAGATAAAAACAGTAGACCATAGCTACAGATGAATCAACTCTCATACAAAAAATAAAAAATAAAAATAAAACATGTAGTGATGCTAACATACAAGCTAACCAACCATCTTGTTAGTGTGCTGTTCCTCTATACAAAGATATGGCTTACAGAGAGAAGAAAAGAGAAGAAAAGGAAAAGGAAAAAAGCAAAAAAGGGAACAATACAGTAGGAATAGAATTAAGTCATTAAACTATTAGAATCAATGAAGCACACTCTGAGACATTTCGTTTAAGTCCAATGTCCTTTCAGGTCTGATTTGTAGTTTTCTTTTCAAGTTGGTAAGTTAGTTTACAGTTAGGGTCAGTTGCCCCTGATCTGCTGTGAAGGACAGTTCAGATTACCCTCCATTCAGCACTCTGGTCTATGTCTTTATCAAGCTTGTTTCTCCCGTTTCAGTGTTGTTACCTTGAATCGCCAGCAGGTGGTGCTATCTCAGCTGCTCGCCCCAGAGGGGGTGGGGCCGGACAGGAACAAGATGGCTGCTTGCCTCAGGGCAGGCAACAGGATCCTTATGGCGGGCGGGCAGGACAGTCTCAGTGGCAGGAGAGGTGGCTGCGATCCCAGGAGATCCTCTCTGAAGGGGTTTGATGTGGATCACCTCAGGCCCAGCTGGTGTGATGTGCTATGGCCGTCACAGAGGCCACGGTGGTGGTGGCGGCAGCAGCGGCAGCAGCAGTGGGGGTAGGGGCTGCGGCGGCAGTGGCACTGTTTGCATCACAGTGACTGTCCAGTCCATTGCGATGTCCCAGCGGTGGCAACAGCAGAGCTCCGTATGAAGAGCAGGCTGCGATGTTGGGGTCCACAATCCCCCAGAGTGGGAGTCAGAGACCTACTACAGATCTTCTTTGCAGAGGGCTTCAGAGACCGAGTTGCCCCGTTGCCATCTTGCCACTTCCCTGTCTCGAGTAAAACTCTTTTATCCAATAGTCAAACTTTCCTTGTTCTCTGGGCACCGTCTGCGTCACGGGGCTCTGCAACTCCTCACTCAGCCTCCTCGGAGTCCTCTCGGCTCCAGGATCGTCCAGACACAAAGCACCACTCCATCCACGTTCCCATAGATGCATTTTTAAAAGTGTTCTCATACATACTGAGAAGAACAAAACTTTGAACTGAGATCTGAGTGCAGATTGTGTCGTAGCCACTTATATTCGGGTTTATGAGAATTAAAAGAAAGTGTAGATATAAATATCTAGACATGTGGCTAAAATATATTAATTTTACTTCTTCCTTGCCAGTAATAAAATATTAGAATTAAAAACAATTTAGATACTTCTACATAATCAGTATAAACTTTTGTTTTTAAATCCTTTACTGTAACTTGATTCTGATTATTTTACTAATTGTTTTCTTTTTTCAAGTGTTTTTGCCCCTGTGAGCTGACATTGTTTTATTTAATAAGATTCAATAGAAATTTGGACAGAATTTTAAAGATGGTCCCAAAAGTCCTGGTTCAAGTTCAGTCTGGAGCCATATATATAGTGGAATAATATCTCTTGATTAGGTTACGTCCTGTGAGTAAGGTGATGAGGTTGTCATTTCCTGATGTGTTATAGGATTTTTGCCTCAGTAGTCTGAAAAGAAAAGTATTTGTATTCCTTCAAAAGGAAGGAAACTGCTCCTTTATAAGAAAGCCATGAGGCAGGGCACTGAGGTGGCCTCTAGAGCTAAGGGCAGCTTCCTGCTAACTATCAGCAAGAAAACAGGGACTTTAAGACATTATGCTAAGTGAAATAAGCCAAAAACAAGAGGACACATAGTGTATGATACCAACTACATGAGGTAGCTAGAGTAACCAAATTTATAGAGACAGAAAGCAGAATGGTGGCTGCCTGGGGCTGGAAGAAGGTGATAATAGGGAGTTATTGTTCAATAGGATTGGAATTTCAGCTGGGGAAGATGAAAAAAGTTCTGCAGGTGTATGGTGGTGGTGGTTACAAAGCAATGTGAATGTACTTAATGGCACTGAACTGTACAATTAAATGGTTAGAATGATAAATGTTGTGTTACATATATTTTGCCACAGTAAAAAAGTTTAAAAATTAATTAATAAAACCTAACTTATTCTACTATAAGATACATTTAATAAATGTTTGGGAATATGATAAGAAAATCTGTTCACACCTGCAGGACAGCACTACACTTTTATTTTTACTTTTTTAATTGTTTCAGGTTGACAAATAATAATTGTACATATTCATTGTGATATTTTGATGCATATAATGTGATAGATCAGGGTATTGGCATACCTATAATCTCAAACATCATTTTTTTATGTTGGGAATGTTCACTATCCTCCTTTTAGCTATTTGAACTATATAATATGTTTTTGTTAACTAGAGTCATCCTACAGTGATGGAGAACTTAGTCTAGCTGTAATTTTGTATTCTTCTGTCTTAGTACACCAACTAAGTTTACCAATGAACATTACCAAGAGCAAATTTAAATATAAAAAGAGTCCTTGCTCACTTAAAGTGCTATAGATAAACCATTATAATATGGCAGTTATTTAAGAATCAGAAGAAGAGTCTATAATACTGAGTGACCTCTCACAGAAACAAAGATCCGAGTATCACATGTTCTCACTCATATAATGGACCTTGAACATCCAATGTAATACTATAAGAAAATGACTGACGGTACTGGGAAACTATGGGGGGGGATGGGATTAACAGTTGCAAATATCTGTCTGGGGATGGGGAAACACCTCTTATCAACAGGGTGCCTGAATGAAACACAATTGTACACCTAACCCTTAACTGTACCCCACAAAATCATAATAAAAAATATTGATTAAAAAAAAAGAATCAGAAGAAAATGAAATTTAAATTCTAGTTTTACTACTTAGCTATGGAAAATTGAACAAGTACTTAGTTTCTAATTTCTCCACCTGTAAAACCCTATTCTTTAAAGATTGTTATAAAGATGGCTATAGGGTACTGTTTATATACATATGCATATTAGTCAGGATAATCTTAGTGATTTAACACAAGATAACGTGTTCATTTAGCATTATTCCACACAGTTATTCAGAATGCTGAGAGTTTTCATTTCACAGTACCATTACCTAGTACAGCTTCCTCAGAGTCAGTCATTGGCTCTGAATTCAACAAACAAAAATATTCAGAGTGAGAAAAATCATGCAGGATATTTTGTGGCAAGGTCTGGAAATGAAATTCAACTCCTCCATGAACATTTAATTGGGCAGAATCTGATTCCGCAGGTCCAATTTACTCAAAAGGGATGTTGGTAAACATAGTCCTTTGTTTGTCCAGGAAGAGAAAATGAGATTGATGTGCATGTAACCCGTCTCTACTACAAATGTCACTAAAATGTTTCCAGTCCCTTGGAAGGAAGATAGTGGCAGAATCAGTTGGACTGAGTGAGTGCCTGTGTGAGTGAGTGAGTGTATGGATGAATTTGTGTGTGTGTGTCTGTGTGTAAGTGGGCTTGTAAGTGGCTTACTGAGTGGAGACTCAGGAACAAGTGACCTGGGCTCTCCTGGTGAAGCAGCTGGTGCCACAGCTGCTCTGCTTGTACCCTACTGCTTCCCAGGGCACAGAAACTGAGCACCATTTTCTAAAATCAACAAAACCTTTTCTGGGAAGAAGCTGCTGGGAGCAGCTCTACCCCACTACCACTGCACCAGGCCAGACACTGGCAGTGAGGGCCACAGAAGAAGTGCAGTGTGTCAGAGGCAGAGTCCCAAAGAAGTGGCAGGGAGCAGCCACCACCCAGCACCTGAACATACTGCCACTGCCTCTAGCATCAGTCTAGGCTGCAAGGCCCTGCCACCAGGACCTGAGATCCAGAGCCATGATACTTGCTTGGGAGGGAGCTGTGTTTACTGATCCCATGTATGGCAGGAACACTAGTCTGTAGAGAAACTGAGTAACCAGTCTAAAATCTGGGTAGAGAAGTGTTCCAGGGTAGCCTCCATGGTACAGCAGACCTGCATCTTAAGACCAGGGGGTGATCTCTGCATTGCTTTGGGGTTGTTCTTTGTGAACTCAGAGAGTACTGCCCCCATTGCAGAAGACCTAGTGGGTAAAGCAGATGTGGAGCCCCAGACAATCCACACCCACCCCTTTCCCTGAGCCAGCTGCTGGGCAATAGATGCATACAGGAGATCTGACCAGGAAGAATCCTGTAACAGAAATAAAGTGAAAGATAAGAGAACTGCTATAAATGAAGAAAAACAACAACAAAAAATCACTGGTAACCAGAGTCCCAACAAAGAGCCTGTGCCTGAAAGAACAGCTACTGAAGCACAAACAATGACTGTCTCCAAGAACTACTGCACCCAGAAGGTACTTCCAGAGATCAGAGAATTGATGGGTAGAATGAAAAAAAACCAAGAAATACAAGGACTAAAACTAAATACAATTGCAATGAAGTTGGACAAGCTCAAGACAGCATATTTAGAAATAACAGAAATGAAGAACTTCATCCAAGAAATAAATAAACTGTCAAGCATAAGAGGCAGAAGTGACCATACAGAAGAAAGAATCTCAGAGCTGGAAGACTAAAATATGGAATTAATCCAATCTATTATATATATAGGAAAAAAAATGTAGAAAAAAATCTTAAGAAGAAGAAACTCTCCAAGAGATGTGCAACTTTTAGCAAGAAATCAAACCTATGTCTGATTGGCATATCTGAAGTAGAAAGAGAAATGGAAAACACCTTGGAACAAACATTTCTTGGGTTATTCAAGAAAACTTTCCTCATCTGGCCAGAGACACAACTATACAAGCACAAAAGATTCAGAGAATCCCTGCAAGACATCTTATGAGAAGTCCAATGCCTAAACACATAGCAATTCACCTACACACAATAGGCATAAAAGAAAAAATCCTAAAGGCAGCAAGGGAAAAAGGTCAAGCTACATACTAGGAAAGACCAATCAGAAGCGATTCAGACTTATTTGCAAAGAACACTACAGGCCAGAAGGGATTTGACCCTGATCTTTAATGTTCTCAAAGATAAACAAATTCAACCAAGAATATCTTACCCAACCAAGCTAAGCTTCATCAGTGATAGAGAATTTCAATCCTTCCCAGAGATCCAAACCCTAATAGAATATGCTGCCTCTGGAGCAACTCTACAGGAGATACTTTAAAAGGTGCTGTGCACAGAAGAAAAAAGAAACGAAAGAAAGACAATATACTTCACAAGCTCACAAACACAGAAGCAACAGAGCACACAGCACACCCACAAAAATGAAAATACATATATTAACACAAAAGTTAAAAGAAAACAAAACAACCTTATAAGACTCCTATGACAGGGACAAACTCTCACATTTCAATCAGCTTGAATGTGAATTGACTAAATGCACCAGTAAAAAGACTTAGAATGGCAAATTGGATAAAAGAGCAAGCCCCAACAATATGCTGCCTCCAGAAAACACATCTCATGACAAAGA
The DNA here is from genome assembly GCF_000164805.1 of Carlito syrichta. Taxonomy (NCBI): domain Eukaryota; kingdom Metazoa; phylum Chordata; class Mammalia; order Primates; family Tarsiidae; genus Carlito; species Carlito syrichta. The sequence continues at coordinate 419,494 of NW_007246498.1, forward strand.
ACACCAGCAGACTTAAAGTTAGAGAATGGAAATAAGCCTTCCGGTGAATGTAAAATAAAAAAAGGCAGGAGTTGCAATTTTAATATCAGACAAAACAACCTTCAAACTATCAAAAATTAAAGATACAGAAAGACACTACATAATGATAAAAGGCTCAATTCATCAACAAGAAATATCCATCCTAAACATATATGAACCCGACACAGGAGCATCAGGATTAGTACAGCAACTACTAAGTAAACTAAAAAAGGACTTGACTCTAACTCTCATAACTGGAGGCTTAAATACTCCACTAACAACCCTAGATCATCTAGTCAAAACATCCATAAGGAGATCCAGAACTCAACTTGACATTTGACCAAATGGACTTAATAGTTACCTACAAAACGCTCCATCCAACAACAATGGAATATACATTCTACTCATGGACCACAGGGAACATACTTCAAGATCGGCCACAGCCTTGGCCATAAATCAAGCATAAACAAATTTCACCAGATTGAAATATTGTCATGCACCTCCTCAAATTACAGTAGGATAAAAATAAATATTGCCACCAACAAAATCCCCCCAAAACACACAAAGACATGGACACTAAACAGCATGATGCTAAGCAACTCCTGGGTCAAATCAGAATTTAAGAGATTCCCGGAAACAAATGAAAATAAACACGCATCTTACTAAAATCTCTGAGGTGACATAAAAACAGTACTTGGAAGGGAATTTATAACTCTATGCACATTCATCAAGACAATAGAAAGATCATGAGATAACAGCCTAACAAATCACCTAAGAGAGTTGGAAAGGCAAAACTACCAAAACACTAAATTTAGCAGAAGAATTCAGATCACCAAAGTAATAGCCCAAATGTGGTACATAGAGGACAAAAATATAATGAAAAAAAATCAACAAAACAAAAATCTGACTCTTTGAAAGGATAAACAAGATTGATGGACCCATAGCCAGATTGACCAAGAAAAAGAGAGAGAAAGTCCAAGTAAACATAACCAGAAACACAAAAGATCAAGTCACAACTAACCCCAAAGAAATACAAAGGTTATCAGAGATTACAATGCAAACCTTTATGGAAACAAACTTGAAAATCTAAATAAAATGGAGGACTTTCTGACGTCACACAATCTCTCAAGTCTGAAACAAGAAGAAATTGAGACTCTAAATAGACCAATAGCAACCTAGGAAATTGACTCTGTTATAAGAAAACTACCTACCATCAAAAGCCCTGGACTAGATGTCTTTCCAGCAGAATTCTACAAAACATACAAGGTGGATTTGATACCAATCCTATTGAAAGTATCCCAGGCAATCAAGAAAGACGGAACTCTCCCCAAATCATTTTATGAAGCTAACATCACACTGACACCCAAACCAGGTAAAGATCCAACAAAGAAAGAGAACTATAGGACAATATCTCTGATGAGCATAGATGAAAATTCTCAATTAGATTCTAGCAAATAAACAACCCATCTCATAAATCTTCCACCATGACCAAGTAGGCTTCATCCTTGGGATGCAGGACTGGTTCAACATCCACAAGACCATAAATGTCATAAATACATCAACATATGTAAAAACAGGAACCACATGATTATATCATTAGACACAGAAAAAGCTGTTGACAAAATCCAGCATCCCTTCTTGATAAAAACCCTTAAACACCTAGACATAGGGGGAACATACTTCAAAATAGTAAGAGCATCTATGATAAACCCACAGCCAACATATTGCTAAATGGATAAATATTGGAAACATTTCCCCTGAAAACTGGAACAAGACAAGGCTGCCTTCTTTTACCCCTCCTGTTCAATTTAGTGTTGGAAGTCTTAGCCAGAGTGATCAGATGGGAAAAGGAAATCAGGGGTATCCAAACAGGAAAAGAGGAAATTAAATTATCCCTCTTTGTTGATGATATGATCCTATACCTCGAAAATCTGTCTAAAACTTTCTTACACTGATAAAGGACTTTTAAAAAGTCTCAGGGTACAAAATAAACGTGCAAAAGTTAGTTGCATTCTTATACACCAAAAATAAACAGAGACCCAAATAAAAAGCTCATCTCATTCATAATAGCCATAAAAAAGAATGAAAGAAAGAAATACCTTGGCACCTTCTTAACCAGAGAAGTGAAAGAGTTTTACAATGAAAACTACAAAACACTGCTCAAAGAAATCCAAGAAGACACAAACAAGTGGAAAAATATTCCATGCTCATGGATAGGAAGAATCAACATTGTTAAGATGTCCATCCTACCAAAGGCAATCTGTAGATTCTACGCAATACCCATTCAGTTATCAACATCATCCTTCTTAGACCTGGAAATAAAAATACAGAAATTCATATGGGAACATAAATGGCCACGAATAGCCAAAACAAGCCTCAGTAAAAGAAACAAAGCAGGTGATTATCACACTTCTGAACTTTAAACTTTATTATAAGGTTACAATAATTAAAACAGCCTGGTATTAGTAAAAGGACAGGCATGTAGACCAATGAAATAAAACAGAGATTCTGGAAGCCAAACCTCAATTTCTCAACCAACTCATCTTCAGCAAAGCTTCCAACAACAACCACTGGGGAAAGAAGAACCTATTCAGTAAATGGTGCTGGGAAAATTGGCTGACCACGTGCAAAAGAATGAAACAGAGCTCCTACCTATCATCATTAAAAAAATCAGTTTAAGTGGATCAAAGACCTAAATATAAAATCTCAAACTATAATAACCTTAGAAAATGCAGGAGACACCCTTATGAAAATTGGAATAGGCAACCAATTCCTGATCAAAACCCCAAAAGCTCATGCCATAAGAGATAAGATCGACAAGAACTTCATCAAACTGAAAAGCTTCTGCAAAGCAAAAGAAACCATTAAGAGAGTGGGGCGACAGTCCACACAATGGGAAAAAATATTTGCCAACTGTACATCTGACAAAGGCCTAACATCTAGGATCTATAAGGATCTCAAATTTGACAAAAGGAAAAAAACAAACAATCCTATTAAAAAGTAGGCAAAAGATATGAATAGATACTTCTCAAAAGAAGACATATAAGCAGCCAACAGATGCCCAAAAAAATGTTCAGCCTCACAATCATCAAAGGAATGCAAATAAAAACACACTGAGATACCACCTAACTCCAGTCAGGATGAACATGATTAATAGCTAAAAAAACAACAGATGCTAGAAAGGAAGCATAGAAAAGGGAACGTTTCTACACTGTTGGTGGGAGTGTAAACTAGTACAAGCTCTGTGGAAAACAGTGTGGTAACTTCTAAAAGATCTAAAAATCAATCTTCCATGTGACCTAGTAATCTGCCTTCTGGGAATATACCTGGAGGAACCCAAATCATTCTACAAAAAAGAAAGATACCTATGCATGCATGCTTATTGCTGCATTATTCACAATAGCAAAAACATGGAAAGAGAACTGAATACAAAAATGTGGTACATAAGCACAATGAAATATCATGCAGCTAGAGAAGGACAAAATTATAGACTTTGTAGCTACGTGGGTGAATTTAGAGTCTATAATACTCAGTGATCTATCACAGATACAAAGAGCTGAGTACCACGTGTTCTCATAAATGGACCCTGAACATGTATCATAATACTACGTGAAAGGAACTGGCAGTAGCAGGTCACTGCCAGAGGAGGGGGGGAGGAGGGCACACATAACATTAATAAGGGTACCTGATCCCAAACCAGGAGAAGTGAGGACAATAGGAGGCCCAAACTTCAGCTGTATGTTGACCACTCATGTACCTAACCCTGGATTGTACCCCACATCTTTAAAAAAAAGTGAGAAAGTAGATTATCTCATGTCCTCTTGTACCATTTGATGGTTCCTTGTTTTCAGATGTCTCTCTCTTTGCAGGTGAAATATATTTGCCTTCAGGGGTACCCAATAATTTGGGCTATCAAAAGCTGCATGATAAACACTGCATTTTCCTGGAATTCTTAACTGGCTAGAGGGAGTGGGATCGGGGTGGAGTCAGATATGTGTTATTTAACTTGTACATAATTTAAAGCTTTAAATTTATACAGCAAACTAGAATATAATATGAAGTAGAATGCAAACTTCACATTAATTTTTTAATATAGAAAACATGAGCTTTCAAAAAAATTTTAGACATGAAGGAAGCACTTTTAGGCCGAATTTCTACCCACTGCTGTGTGTACATGTTCATCCTGCTGCAGAGTTATTTCAAGGGAAAAGTATGAGAGGCACATAATTGTATATTTCCTTTTATGTCTTTAATTACTTAGTTGACTTTTTTTATCTCTTTTGTGTGTGTTCTATATTTTATGACAAATACAGATATACTACATATGTGTATAAATATAATTGATAAATATTAGCATAGTTTGAATATTATACACTAGCTAGACAGAAACTTACACTCCCCTCCTACACCTTCAGCATAAATATACTGACACATATTTTAAGCTAAAAAGTCATCATCCCAGTACTACTATGCCTGCAATGTCATACAGCTATTATGAGCAATAATCTTTTGCAAGTGTTCAAAGGCAGTTAGGCAGGTGGAGAGCTGTGGTAATACAAGATTTAGGCAAACCAAAGTAAGTGTGTGATTCAAATTTGTGTCTGTCAACATTTAGAAAGAGACAGCTTGTTGTTGCCTGTATTTCCAGACCCAAGGCATTTGTTTATTTGAATTTGTAACATAGATAAAGCCTTACTCTTTCACCTCACATTTTATTATTTTAGAAAAGATATTTATGTTAATTGTATGTCACAAAACAAAGATTCATGAAAAAAGAGTTAATGATTTTCCCCTTCTCCTTCCACCTCCACATTCTTTTTCTTTTTTCTTTTTTTTTTTTT